>NC_025858.1:79942-85285 GCF_000755165.1 Leishmania panamensis | reverse complement strand
CCTCCCCCCGCCCACGCACGAGGAGAGTGCATCCGTCTTCTACTCGAAGTAGCTATTCTTCTCACTAGCCCCCCCCCCCCCCCCCCCCCGGCCCCTGGCAGACCTATCCGCTGTGTGTCGTGTGTTTCATTGACAATGCCATCAGTGGCCACTCGCTAGGAGAAGAGAGTGGGTGGAGTCGGTGAGGTGAGCTTGTGAGAGTGGAGGAGGCTAGTGGGATAGTCTTCTGCCACTTAGCCACCACCACCACCACCGCCCCCCCTCTCTTCAGATTGCATGCCCTTCTCTTCACTTTTCCTCTTCAGCCTGCGCGCCATGCCCATGCAGTTGGGTGGGCGGGGCAGACTTGTAGCGCTCATTTTCCCTCGCCTTCCCTCTCTCTCACTGTTCCGCTCACAACTTCACCTGCCTTCTCTCTCTCGCTCCCCTCACTTCATGGACGGGGTCGGCGCTCGCGGACTGGGCTTCTCTCTCTTGGCCCTTTTGCCTCCGTTGCTTCGACTACTATGTCGTGGCGCGTGGTGGAACCCACTCCACTTGCTACTCGCATCCTCTGCCTGGCGCCTGTATGCGTGCCTGCGAAGCAGAGGTGAGCGCGACTGCAAAGCACCGTGTCTCCCCTAATCACTGTATCCGTGCGCGCCGGTATCTCCGCGCGTGTTTTGCTCCCACTCAAACGCACATCCACCTACCGACGGAGCACAGCCGAACGAGAGCGCGGCACGCAGGTGAAGAGATTCAAACAGTGCGAGGGCACTCCACGTGTGTGTGTGTGTTGTGGGGCGTAGGTTCGACGGCGAGCCATGCGGCGCCACAGGCCGTCGGTGTGTGTGCCGCATGTCCTTCCAGCCCATCTGTGTTCTGTGCCTCAGTGACTGCGACAGGGGCGGCGGCGTCACATCGTGCAACCACTATCTCTGCTCGCGGTGCGCCGCCCGCTTGCCAACCGCTGCTCCCTGCCCGCTGTGTCAGCGGCCGTACCAGCTGATCAGGCTTGACCACCCCAACGTCCAGCAGCTGCTTCAAGACGGTGCAACAGCACTCGAGAGAACGGAAAAGGTTATCGGCTCTCAAATGCGGCACTACCAACAAGTCATTCGCCGCATGCGCCAGGCTCTGGCAATGCTGCACAGCCAAAATCAGGAGATGACACGGAGGCGTCAGCAGGAGCAGGCGGAGTGCGCCGCGGCAGTGTCGCGAGCGCAGACCCTTCAGGCGGAGGTGTGCCGATTACGCGAGGGGCTGACACGCGCCTCCTCGAAAAGAGCGGCGTCACAACAGCAGCCACCGCCCCTACCACCATCGCCGCCGCAACAGCGGGCGCACGTGATGCCTGATCCACGAGTTACCCATGACAGCGACGGGCACCCACACAACGCACCGAATACCCTCGGGGTTTGCCATACTCCATCGGCGCAGATCATCCCGCCTCCGTTGGCGGTGCGCCATGCCCCCTTCGCACCTACCAGTGCGGTCGGTGCCAAAGCGCCAGACACCTTTTCCCGTGGCAGTTGGCAGCGTCCGTCTGGGGCATCGTCACCTTCGCTGTCCTCCCATCCGCAGTGGCAGCATCGACGGCACCACTCACACGGAAATGGTGGCGAGGCACGTGACGCTGCCGTTGAATCGGCGCCCCCCCTGGGGTGGTCGGCGAGCTCCCTTATCGCGAAACGCCACCGCGCTGACTCAGACCCATCGCTGTCGCAGGGACGTATGGGCGATGTTTGCGTTTCGCTGGCTCAGCCGGACGCCAGCTCAAATGCGGGCCGCAACGTCGCTCTCACACCCCGCACCCATGCCCTGGCGTCTCTTCAACACCAACTGCCGCACCAGAGCTCCCGCGCCGCTGCGTGGGGGCCAGGGAGCGGCGACGGCAGCGATTCCGCAGGGCCGAGAGTGGACTTCCGACTCACAACGCCTCTGGCTGCAGCGCTGCACCAACAGCCGCAGCCGAAGCCGCAACCATCGCACCCCCTCAACTCTTTCATGCAAGCCGGCACCTCCTACATGCTCAGGCCTTCGTTGAAGCCGCACCAGAGGCTGTTCTCCTCACCACGCGACGGCCCCGTGTCCCTCTAGCGCACGGCTCCCATTCTCTCTTGTGAGGCCCCTCCTCCTCCTCTTTTCTCGCGCGTCGTGGCGAACGTCCGTCTTTCCACTTCTCTTTTCCTCTCTTTGCGTCTGCTACTACGCCCCACCCCCTCTCCCCACAAGCTCAGAGACAGACAGAGACGCACATGTATACGTCTATCTACTCGGCATTCACCTCCTCCCTTCTCTTGCTCTGCTGCTGCTCTGCTCTGCTGCTGCTGCCACTTTGCTGCTCGTACGTGTGTTTGGTTGATTCGCTCGTGTGTCTTTCGGCATCTTTTTAATTTGTGCGAGTAGACACGCACCCGCACCAGGCTCGGAGACTGGTCCGCTTCTTCTTTTCCCCATCACCCCCTTGCATACCGTGACCTGCATGGCCGTTCGTACTGTCGCAAGGCACGTGAGAGGCAAGAGCGAGGTGTGCACGCCACCATGTCTGCGTGGGCAGCATTGCTCATAATGCCGAAGCAGTGCGTTGCGTTTTGGGTGTCTTTCTCCCTCTACGCCGAATCCTTTCGATGGCCATTCGGCGACTACCAAACCAGCGAGCCAGTTTGCTTCGCTGCGGGAGTTCAGCACCAGATCGCACTCTCCCACACCCGTTAGTCGCGTGTCTCCCGCTGCATCTCTCTCGTCATTTCTGCCGTTCACGGCTGCTGCTTTCCACCTTTCACATCTTACGTCATCCCCCCTTCTTCTCTCCTTGTGACTCTTCGCAAGTGCACTGTAGAAACCTTCATCACCACACAGGCACTTCGCACGTCTGAGCTGACCACACCGTCAGTGCCCTCAAGCGCTTTAGCGCAACATGCCAAGAACATATAAAATTTACTCTCTCTTTTTCGCTTGACTTCTGCACGGTTACTGTGCGAGCCGTGCTCCTACGCGACCGGGCCTTTCACATAGTCGACAAAAATAAGGACTGGGAGTGGAGGTAGGGGTCGTGTCGGGTGCGCATAGTGTACACCCGCTCACTCACCCAGCTTGGCCCTGTCTGCGCGCAGCACTGGTACAGCACTGACCGACGTGCTGCAGCGTGCGACTCGAGCAAGGTCCTCCCTTTTCATCGTTACGGCTGCTGCCTTTCACGCCCCGGGGGCACACAGGCACTTTCTTCCCGGCCACACTGTGCGCTCGATGGGCCGAGTGCGTTTCTTTTCCTAAAAGCAAACACACGGAGATGTGTGCGTGTCTGTCTGTCAGTGTCGAGCGCTTTGCGCTTCCCGCTTTCACCTGCTGCTCCTCTCTCTCTCTCTCTCCGTCCATCCCCTCTCTACTACCCAAGGTGTACGGCGTCCTTGGCCTTTTCACGCTGTGTCTTGTTGTGTTGCTTCTACACCACCCCCACGTTTTTTTCTCCCTTTTGACTCTTAGCCACTGCCATGTTGTCCATCAGCCGCAGCTCCACTCCGACAACGGGACCATCGGCCTCTGCACGAAAGTTCAAGCTGGTCCTGCTGGGCGAGAGCGGCGTCGGCAAGTCGTCTGTCGTGCAGCGCCTGATGAGGAACGCCTTCAGTGCGAGGCCGCACAGCACTGTCGGCGCCTCTTTTTTTCGTTATACGTGCAGCGTGGCGGACGGCACCGCTGTCCACTTTGACATATGGGACACTGCGGGGCAGGAGCGCTTCAGGAGCCTGGCCGCCATGTACTACCGCGGTGCCGCAGCGGCGCTCGTCGTCTTCGACATCGTCTCCGCCGATACGTACGAGAGAGCAAAGCACTGGGCCCGAGAGCTGCACATCAACTCCCCAGAGACGCTTGTGATGCTGGTCGGAAACAAGAAGGACTTGGAGAGTGAACGGCAGGTGCCTGTGGAAGAGGCGCAACAATGCGCGGCGGAGATGGGTGCCATGTACCATGAGACTAGCGCACGCAGCGGCGACGGGGTACAGGAGGCGTTTCACGCCGTCGCTGCGAAGCTGATTGAGACGAACAACAGCGTCAACGTGCGCGAGGGCGGTGTCTTGGACCACACAGAGAACGCTGTACCGCGTCATGGAAGTGAATGCTGCTAGCGGTTAGGCACGGGGTAGTGCTGGTAGCCGCATCGCGCATCTGTAGGCTACCCCTGCCTCTATACGTGTGTGTGTGTCTGCGCTCACTTTCGTGGCTCAGCGTACATTCCCTTCCCACTCATGTGAATGTGCGTGTGGTTTGGCACCTCGTCGCCAACTTAACAGAAGGGCAGCAACAATTAGGAAGGGCTGTGTAGCTTCGGCTCGTACGGGGTGCGATGGTCTCGCCAACCCCTGCTCCCCTCCCCCCTCTCCCAACGCCATCTTCTAGCTGCGCCCTGATTCATCTGCTTATCCTGTGCGCGTATGTGTGCGGCACTTCTCTTTCCTATGTTCTACTCTGTGCCAGCGAGTGTGTCTGCGTTTATGAGTTCATCGAGCACAGCTGTCTCCTCCATCAGCTCCACTACGACCAGCATCGCTGCTTACCCCTTTCTGTGTCCTCCTCCACCTTACTCTCTCTGTGAGCTGGGGAGGGGTGAGCAGATACACCGCAGACGATAGGTGATGCGGGAGAGGGCGAGAGGACAGTGGCGATGTCTCGAAGGGCCGACATCAAATGATGTCTTCACTAGGGCTGTTGACGCGCCGGCACAGGTGTGTATGTATGCGTGTGACAACTGCGCGTACACATGTGGAGCGCCTCTTCTTCCTTCCGCTCTGCCCCCCTTTCTTTTCTCTTTTTCTGCACCGCTCCCCCCTCCTCCCTCAACACCCTTCAACACTCGATTTCGTGCCCATGTGATCGCGACCCCCCCCCCCCCGCACCGACGCACGCATGCTAGCCTAGTTGGGGCAGGACTTACCTACGTGCCTGCCTGTGCTTTGCGCACTACTCTCCACGTCTCTCTCTCTCTTTATTCAGGACGTCTGCGCCTATTCTCAGGCGTGTGTCTGCGCAAAGCTCACGCAGACACACACACAGGTCGCTTGGTGCCTGTCTTCCCCACTTTTCTTCTTTTACTCACCCGTTGCTACTCAGCACCGCTGCAGCCACGCCGCCCTCTCACATGACACTCTGTTGTTGTTGTGGAGGTCGCTGACCCTGCTGCCCTGCCCCCTGCCCTGCTCTTTTCTACTTTCTCATTCGGCGTCCTTCTCTTGGACTTCCCTTTACGGCTGCCTCGCCCTCTCTCTCTCTCTCTCTCTCTCCACTCTCTCCTCGCTCTCTCTCCTCCTCTCCTCCTCCTCCTCCTCCTCCTCCTCCTCCTCCTCCTCCTCCTCCTCCTCTCTC
>NC_025858.1:76433-79922 GCF_000755165.1 Leishmania panamensis | reverse complement strand
CCGTCCGTCCCCCTCCCGTCCCTCCGTCTCTTTCTTTACTTTCTTCTACTTCGGTCGTCCGTTCCTCTTCGTACGTCCTTTACCGTTCGTGCCTCGCCCTCTCTCTCTCTCTCTCTCTCTCTCTCTCCCCACGCACGCACGCACGCACGCCTCTTTTCGCTCCCCCTCTGTTTCCCCTCTTCCAACTCTCCCCATTTTCTCTCATTACCGTTAACCCTGCGGATGCGCTCAGCGTCGTGGCCGTCGGTGGGGGTCCCGCAGCCGCAGTGGCCGCAGTTTGCGCAGATGCGCGACTTCGCCTACACCCACACCCAGCCGCAGTGGGGAGACGTGCGTACGGCCGCCCCAGGAAGTACAGCGTCGGCGCAGCGACACACAGGGATTGGCAGTATGGCAGGCGTAGTTGAAGACGTCACTATCGACACGTGGGCGCCGACCGTCGTGCGCCCCCCGCCGCTGGAGGGTCATCGTGTCTGCACAACTTGTCAGCGGTCGAAGGAGGCGTGTGTGTGCACCACATGCATTGTGTGCCGGCACCGTTTCCATGCCAATCGACATCACTGCCGCCGCTGCTGGCACGCAGTGTGCTCCCGTTGCTGGGGACATCGACACTACGTACACATGCTTGGGCGGCAGATGGTTGTGTGCGACTGCTGCTCAACGTTGTGGGCGCTGGCGAACCTCGCCAAGCGTGGCGACGGTGGCCTCTTGTGGGGGCTGTACGTACTACGGGCAGCAGGGGCTATGCCTCGCATGTGCATCGGTCCTTCGTGCCATATTCTGACGCGACAGCTAGCGTGCTACGGGTGTGGGTTGCCCACTGTCGTGACGCAGCCGCACGCCGCACGTGTGGTTCGTGCGAATGGGGTATCCAGGAGTATGATGGACCACGTCAAGGTCCTCGACATGCAGCAGCTCTCGCTGCGCGCCATGGAGGTCAGCGGCATGACGTCCACGCAGGTGGAGCGCATGTTCCGTGGGCTTTTCCACCACTACGAAGAGGTGCTCGCCTTCCGCGCGATCACGACCGCCGTCCTGGCACACCGGGTGCTGCTCTCGATGGTAGCCTCAGCAGTCGCGTACGAGTACCTGGGGGCGCCAAACATCACCCTGAGTCTGTCTGATATCCCATACGCACGTGCACTGCGCATTACCGCAGCGCGGGAGCGCTATACAATCCTTGAGGCGCCAGGCCGCGTGAAATTCATCGCCTTCCCCGGAACGCACAACTGGCGGACGCGTTGGGTGGACATGCAGTTCGCGCGTATCACCGAGACTGTGTGGTCGACATTACACGAAGGCGTGTGTCTGACGACGACAGCGGAAGACCAAGAGGGGGTCGACCGCGCCAAGACAACAGTGGCGCTCAACGGAGGTGTTCGAAAGGCTTGGGAGTACCAGGTGCACAAGGGCTTCGCGCAAGAAGCGCAGGAGGTGGAACTACCTTTCGACTCGCTTCTCGAAGACGTTCGCAGTGGCGGCTATACCCTTGTCCTGTGCGGCCACTCGCTGGGTGGGGCCACTGCGCAGTACTTGAGTCTGCAGCTACTGCATCGCTGCGCTGCGCTGCTGGTACCCCGCGGAGGGCAGGAGGACGCGCCGAGGCTGCTCTGCGTTTCACTTGGTGCACCGCTACTTGGCAACTACGAGCTGGCTGACCACGTGCAGAGCTGCGGCTGGGCGCATATATTCCACAACTTTGTCTACCGCAGCGACATTGTGCCGCGGCTGTCGTGCACGGACGAGCTCGCCTGGGACGCGCAGTTGCGACTCGCGAACTCCGTCACCTCCGTCTTCACGGCGGCTCAGAGCTGGTGGAGGGGTGGCGGCAGCACGACTGCGCCGTTGCCAATGGCGAATGCCGCTGCCGCCGCCTCCTCCTCCACGGAGACTGTGGCAGCCAACATCCCCACACGCAGTTCCGGCAGGCTCTCCACCGCGCTGGCACGCTTACGCACCAAGCCACCACCCGGGACTTCCTCTGCTGCTCCTGCCGCCTCGGCTGTTGACGCTTCAGCTGCGTTTGCGTTTCTCTCGGTGGACGACGCGACGGGCAGCGAAGGCGCCGCGCCTGCAGCAGACGACATTTTTTCAAACGAGTCATCTGCGTTCTGGGCAGAGCAAGCGCAGTTCGCCGCCTACGTCGACACTGCTGTTCGCACCGGCCACGATGCGCTGGAGAACGACGTGTCGGCGCCCTCTGGCGATGCAGCAGCGCAGCGGGACGCCGACGTGGAGGCGGCCCTCCACGTCTTTAGAAGTCGCTGTGCCCGTACGAGCGGGCTCTCGTCTGAACAACTGAGCTTTATGCATGACGTGCGCCATGACAGTGGCGACGCCGGTCCTGACGGCGACAATCAGTCGGTCACACCTACTGAAGTTAAGGTTGCTGCGGACACCATGGAGGACGTGGTGCTACCGGTGGCGTCACGCCGCATGCACCGCCGTTTCACGTGCTTCGGCCGTTATCACTTTATCCAATACGGCGCCTACGGGTATGTTTCGACTGACGACTCGGAGACGGCCTTTGGCGTGTTGAAGCACGGCTGCGGGGAGGCCTCCGTCTTGGGGGATCACTCCATTGAGGCGTATAATCGAGGGGTGATGGTCCACCTCTACCGTAACACCGGGCTCTAGCCGTGTGTATGTATAGGGCCTGTCATTTATCCGAATGAGGAGTAGGTGGTGGGCGAGAGGGGAGGCGTATGACCTCTGCAGGGAGAGTGAGACGTGTGCGAGTGAGTACGTGCCTGCACGCGTCTCTGTAGGCGACTACACCACCCCGCTCTTCTCCCATCTCTCTTGTGCCATCTACGTCTCCCTCCTCCCTATCGCTGGCGCGTACACACACACACACAAACACACACATCAGCACTACTCTGAACCACAACCGAGCTCACCTACATTACGCGCAAGAAGCACAGATGAAGCGCGTTCTCCTTTTTCTGCTCCCGTTGCTTCGCCCTGCAAGACTGCTGCACTCCACTGCTGGGACTCCATGACCTCTCTTCCCTCCTGTGTGCTGCTGCTATTCTCACATGGGGCAGTGCTGTGAGTAGGTAGAGGGGTGCTGATACGCCTCTCCGATCGCCCCTCTCTTCCACTCCGCATCTCTTCTCTCCCGCCTTCTTTCGGGTGCAGCCAGTGTGTGTGGGTAAGCGAAGATGGCAAGGCTGAAATAGCAAAGGGTCAACCATAACCAACTTGCCAAGTGTGGTCGCATACTTCTCTTACAACTCTCCACCATCTTCCTCTTTCCCTGCCTCCCTCTACGCCGTTCCTCCACCCTTTCCCTGCTGCGCTCTGCACCTCACACACTACCCTGACACTTCCGCTTTCCCACAACCACCACAACCACAACACTTCGTGGTTGTTGTCTCCTTCCTCGTCTTTAATGGATAAACTATTGCGTCTGCCCTCCCCTCCCTTCAAGCACGACACACACGTGACAGCAATGCCGCATATATTTTTTCTCACTTCCACCTCTCT
>NC_025858.1:67911-71676 GCF_000755165.1 Leishmania panamensis | reverse complement strand
TGGTGTAGGTGTAGGTGTATCGCCTTGCTCCTCTCGGTTTACCGCCGCCATGTTGCCTCGCCTCTCTCTCTGACTCCACATCCCTCGTGCATTCCCCTCTTTCTCTCTTCTCTGTGTTGACGTGCCCGTGTGTGTACGTGCGTGCTCGTGTGCGCCTCTCTCCCCCACACACTCTGGCCGAGTTGGCCCCTCTCTCGCCCTTTTCAGGCCTGCCTCATCATCTCTGCTCTCCGCCTTTCTGCTGTGCGCCTCGCTCTCCCCTATTTTTGTTGTCCGCCTCCCCCGTCGCCACCGTTGCCCTTTCGCTTTGTGTGTCCATCGGAGCGTGCGGGCGTGTCTCTGCTGTCGGCGCGTGCCTGTGTTTGTGCGTTGTGCCCCCCTCCCCCCCTCCACATTCCCCGTTGTCTGTGACGAATCTGAAGAACGGGAGGGCCTCTACAGGGGACGCCGCTACGTGCGCTGCCACCACTTACGTTTCCTTGCATTTCTTTTCCCCTCTCTCTTCTGGCTTGCGTACCTCGACTGTGCGCCTGGCCACTCGTGCGTGCGCTCCTCCGCGTTTTTTTTCTTCTCCTCCTTTCGCTTTTGCTGTGTCTTGCCATCGTTACCAGTGCTTGTCTTCTCTTCCTCGATTGCGTGTCTCGCTCAGCGCTCCTCTGTGTCCCCCCCTCTGTGTGTGTTGCTGCCTGGCTGCCTGCCGTCTCCCACGCCTTCCACAGACCAGCCCGCGCACCCCCGCACCAGAGTCGATACCCGTGCACATCTGCTGAGCGCTCCGTCTCTTTCCCCCTTTCCTCCTTTTCCTGTTTTCTCTTGCGTGCGTGTGCATTTTGTGAGACCGGCCACCGGCAGAGGTGCATACAGAGCACTCCGGCACTCCCGTCCTTTCCTGCCCACCAAGGCAGGCACACCCGCGTACGCAGCAGCCGCAACTGCAACTGCAGGATCGTCTCTGATTGCCTTGTGTTTTGTTGTGTGCCCCTCGTGGCCACGCTATTATCATCGACTTTGCTGTTTTCTCTCCCCCTCTTCTCTGCTTCCGCAGTAGGCTACGGCCTCTTCTTTCCCCCTCGTTCTTCTCCCCCTCGATCCCCCCTTTGCGTGCGCCTCTCTCGCATTCGCAATGAAGAAGCTCTTCGGGTCGCGCAACAGCGCCAATACGTCAAGCCCGACGCCGAGGACCACGGCAGCAGCGGTAGACTCCAACAAGCGCGATGAGCTCTATGAGGCGGCCGTGGGCGACGGCAAGGGCGGCGTGCTGAATAAAGATGGCGACATGTCCGGCTCAACGATGACCGATGCAGCCTCCATCTATACCGGCGGCCGCCAAGGCCTCGACCCTGCCAAGCGGCACGGCTCCTGCTATATAGGCGGAACCAATGGCCGCTGCGGCACGTGCGGGCTGTCGAAGATTGCATGCAACTGCCAGACCTGCCACTGCTGTGGCCGCTTCCTCATGTCGCCGTCGAGCCGCCGTCACTGCCGGCAATGCTGGCGTGCCACGTGCGCCGACTGCAGCACGAGCGTGCGTACGAACGACTTCATGGGCGGCCGGGTGACGCTCACCTGCAACTTCTGCGCCGTGCCCAAGGCACTGTGCTTCGTTACGCAGATGCGGTACAGCTCGTACGATGCGGTAGGCGCGGTGGACCTGACAATGGGGAATGGGGCTGTCAGGAACGACGACGTGGGCGCAAAACCCCCGCAGGCGAACATGCGAGCCGCGATGGAGCCGTGCACCTTCCGCTGGGGCGTGTACGCGCTCGGGTGCGCGATCGAGTCCCCGCGGCGCTGCATCAACCCATCCTGCCCCGCCCCACTCTCCTACGCCGAGGTGTGCGTCAGGTGCAAGATGCCGACCGTCGTCATGACGTTTCATGATCAGCGCCACATTGTGATGCAGAACACGTCGGTGGAAGGAAAGCGCCCCGATGCCAACGACTCGTCGGTCAGGATGGTGGAGGCGGTGGAGGATGCGGTGCGCTCCGCGTACGACAACATGGCGACCTCCCGCACCTCTGCCGATGAGGAGGAAATCTTTGCTTCTGCGCTGCCGTCGGGGATGGAGACGCAGCTGTTTTCCTCCGCTCTCAGCGGCCCTGCCGTGCGTAAGGTGCTGCTCTCCCTGGTGGCGTGCTACATTGCCGGGGAGTCGTCGGGGACGCCGTGCGTCTCGCTGGCCTTGACTGATCTCCCCCTCTACGGGAGACTGCTGCGACCGACCAACGTAACGGAGCTTTTCACTGTCTTTGATGGACCGGGCCGCACGCGCTTCATCTCCTTCAGCTCCGGCACCACCCGGCGGCCTGCCTTGCATCAGGTGCTGGGCACGCGCATGGTGCCTCGGGAGCTGTGGAGCAACGCTACGATGAAGAAGGAGAATGTGGTGGGCAAGGTTGTGGGGGGCAAGGAGGCGGCGCGCAAGGGAGGGCTGAACACCAATGTGGCGACGTGGACCATGCGGGCGGGCCTCCTTGCCTACATGGCCGAGGACAACATAATGGATCGCGTGCAGAGCCTCGCGCTGCGCATAGTGAAAAGCAGTAGTGAAGTGGTGATTTGCGGCCACGGTGTCGGGGGTGCCGCCGCCGCCTGGCTGACGACGTGCCTGCTGCTGGAGAACACGCCCGAGACGCGTGATCGGCTGATGTGCGTGACGTTCGGCGCGCCGCTCATCGCTAGCCAATCCCTGTCGGAAGTCCTCGTCAAAAACGACCTCGCCAAGAACTTCCACCACTTTGTGTACGGCAGCGACATGGTGCCGCGGCTCTGCTACGTGGATTCGTTGCTGCTTTCTGGCAACACGGCCGGCTGCACCTTGTCTGTGGGGCTGGAGGAGGAAGCCGCCTCGGGGAGGAGGGTGCAGGAGTGCACCGCTGCGTGGGTCGCTTTGCATGAGGAGCCTCATAACCCCGCGGATATAGCCCAGGCGATGGCGGAGATCGGAGATGACAACTTATCCCTCACCAACTTTTCGTCGAGCGCGCAGCAGGCCCCCATAGAGGGGCCAATTGATGCCGCGCCCCCTGACAAGAAGGAGTTGTCGAAGCAGCCGACGCAACCGGCGGACACGGCCGCCCGCACCGCCGCGACTGCGATGGGTGACCTCTTCCTGCAAAGCCGCGAGCCGTTCGGCAACACCTCCGTTCGCACCGTGCACAAAGGAGACGAGGACGCGCAAGGCGCCGTGGTGGCCGGCCACTTCAACGTGCGCGACGCGGACTTTAAGTACTTCTCGTCGCAGCAGCACCGCGACAGGCAGGTGATGGATCCGTTCGGCTTCTACCATTTCTTGTGGCACCCACGCAAGAAGTACATGTGCACGGACGACCCGAAGACCATCATTGCTATGCTGTCGGACCGGACGGAGCTGCGCATTCAGCTGAGCGATCACTTGCTGAGCTCGTACAACAAGGGCATGCTGGAGTACATGTACTCTGCGTGCCCGGAATAGAGGCGCCCGCCTGCGTGCGCTGGGGGCTCGTGACCGCCGCTGCTCTCTTCGCTGTGTCGTTGCTGTTGCTGGCACTGCTGCTGCTGCTGCCGAGCCCGGTCTGGATTTCCTTCTATTTTCCTCTACCCACAGCGCGTGCGTTACAGTCTCCGTCCACCCCCGCCTCCGCGTTCCAAGCCCCCTCCTCATTTTCTTCTTCTTTCTTGCTTCTGAGGACACACCGAGGTGCTCGCACACGTACTTCTGGGCACGCGCGCGCACGGAGTTCACTGATCTGCCAATGCTTGTTGTCTTGCTCCTGTTGTCCCTCC
>NC_025858.1:0-64400 GCF_000755165.1 Leishmania panamensis | reverse complement strand
TATTGGTGAGAGAGGAGAAGAGGGCGGGTTGCCGCGATCGGCGTTGTCAGGAGCGGCGCGCACGGAGGCAAGGCGAGGTAACGTGTGAGGTCGGTAGAAGAGAAAAAGCCAAGCGGCGGGGCGGAGGGGAAGGAAAAAGAGTGGAGGCTGCGCGGTGGACAATAAAGTACTGCACTGACGGTGCGCGCTTGCTGCTTGTTGGACTGAATTGCGGCGCGTGTGCTTTTTTGAAAATTCAGCTGCGCCTCTTTTTTTGTTTTCCCGGTCCTTTTTGCTTCGCTGTTGGCACCGAGCCCTCGCGGTGCTCTGCCTCCTCGCCCTTCTGCCGCTCACACGCGTATGCGCCGATAATCGTGAGATGCTTGTTTTATCTTCCGCCATTGCTTATGCTTCACTCTGTCTTCCTCTATCCGGGGCTTTTCGCGGACCTTTATATTCCGAGGGCCCACATGCCTCTATGCGCGTCTGCGCGTGTGTCCGACATACACCTTGGCGGTTAAAGGGGGTTCTGCGGGACCCTTCCTCCTCCTCCTCCTCCTCGTGCTCCTTTTATTTCCCTCATCTTTCTCCAGCCTCAAGATGGTATTCGAAATTAATTTGTATGTGTACCAGCGCGCCACCTCATCATGAGGAGGCCAACCACACAGACACGCACAAACATGGCTCGCCTACACCTCTGCTACGTTTCGGCCAAATCGAGGTCGCCTGGGAGAAGCCACCTGCCGTTGAACTGCGCCGTGCGCCTGGCGGGCTCTTCTCGTCCTTCCACGACTCTTCAGATACGTGCTGCGCGCCCGGCACTCCACGGACTGCGGCGATGCCTGCCGCGCAGGTGACGGGTGGTGGTGGTCCAGGTGCATGCTGGGTGCGTGCGCCGCAGTCAGACGGCAGTATTCACGCTGACCCTCACACGCATCTCCTGCGCCTCCTGCCCCCCCTTTCCCTGTACACTTGGTGTTGCGTTTGTGGTGTGCGGAGCGACGCTTCTTGCCTCATCTCCGTCCCCTCGCTTCCCTGTCCTGGCTTACCCTTTTCATATCTTGAGGGTGTCTTGGCTTCGTTGAAGACTGCAGCGTGTGTGTGTGTGATGATGGGTGCCAGGTATGCGCCCCTGCGTGTGCCTGAGTGTATGCTCGTGCGCGACTCTGTGCTTGTGTGCACTGTTCGTGTGTGGTGGTGGTGGTGGTGGTAATCGCTGGTAAGTACTGTCAATGAGCGCATCTTGGGACCCACTTCGGAAAGCGCATACACAACGCCGACGCAAGGAGGAGGCCGTCTATGCCCCCCTTTTCTTCTCTCTTTTTATTCGAGTTTGTTCTCCCATGACGGTGCTGAGTCGGTGAGGGTGACTGCGCAGTGCATTTCTGCTTCCGGCTATTGCCTCTCTCTCTCTGTGTGTGTGTCTCACTCTATGCGTGCACCTCTCCTCGCCCTCTACCTCTCTCTTATTTCGGTTCCCATGGCGCTACCGCGTTGGGGCATTCACCGCCGCCACGGCTGCCGCGCCTTTGCCCATTTTGATGCACGGGCGCGCTACACGGGTATACCTGCACACCAGCGCCTCGCTGCTCTCTGCCTCCGCCTACACGACTTTCACACCGAACCAACGCACCCGCAGACACTCCCCACTCACTCAGACAGACATCCCCACAGACTCCACAGAGACATCTCCCATTGCATTCATGCGCACAGTCATGCTTCAGAGAACACCGGTGCGGCGCTCCGCAATCGGCGTTGCGGTGGCGTCCGCTATGCACAAGGGATGCACCTCCACAATGCCGCACACCAACAGCGGCGTCTACTACACGGCGCGTCCTCACACAAAACCCGCGCCGCTTCCGGCGCCGACTCGTCCTGTCTCCATACCCGGCGAGGCACAGCTGAGGGAGTTCAAGCATTTCTACGAGGTGGTCACGGGCTCTAGGGCGGCGACAAGTCTGCCGCCTACGCCGCTGGGTCGCGGCGGCAGCGAGCGCATCTTCAACAACGAGTTCCTGCACCGATGCCCGTGGCAGGCGAGCTGCATGGAGCTTCGGGAGCGCACAGCGGAGCCGGAAAAGAGGGTTCTGAGCTACGGCAACATTGACTTTGCGAGCCTGCGCAAGCGGTCGCGCCGCAACGCTGCAGCGGCCGGTGGCCCAAGCCCGACTACGAGCTCATCGCCGTATGGCTCCTACTCAAACGTGGAGGACATACTCGACAAGTCCAATGGAGAGTCGGAGCAGCAGCAGCAGCAACAAGGTCCTGGGCTCGACGTTGTGCACTACTACGAGACCTCCACTCCAGAGGGCTTGGCTGGGTATCAGCAGATTGCGATGCAGGTGTGCATGGAACAGCTGCCCGGGTCCTGCACCAACTTTTCGGCTGAGGGAGGGTTTGCCGTGTGGGTCGTGCCACACGACGAGTACATCGAGACCCTGACCACGATGGGCTACCTGCCCGAGTAGCGTCTGTCACGGAGGTCACGTGCGGCGAAGTGGGCGACCGAGGAGGCAGATGAACAGGATGACGGGGGAGTGGGGTGGAAGCTAGGCAGCGGGCAGGCCGACAAAGAACGAAAAGGAGTAGGTGACCGCTGGGCACGCCTCTGCACAATGTGCTTGCCCTTCGTTGGTGTAGTGGGCGTGTAGTGGCCCTCCCCCGCCCCCCCTTTTTTTCAGGGTATGTGATGCGCTGCTACGTCCTCCACTTCTCTCTCTGCTTGTGTGTATATCGGCGTCTGCTTGCTGGCGTGGGAGGGGGCAGGGTGGGGCGGCACTCTCCAACGTTTTGTTTTCGTCTCTTGTGATGCATGCTCATTGGTGCAATCGAGGTGCCGCCTATCTCAGCTGCACATGTGTGCGCCTGCCCACCCCCTCTTCGTTCTCCCCGCCGCCGCCCACTTTTACTCTTCGACGCGCTGCTTCCGTTTACGCATTTCGTTTCACAATACAGAGATGGTGTCAATAGAGATGCCACACCTCATTCTCCTCCCCCCTCTCTCCGACCTCTTTTTTCTTTTTCTGCCTTTCCTCCATCAACGCGCGCACGTATGTGCGCGCGTGTGTCTAAGCCGTGCGTTTGCTGATGTACCTTCTTTGTTCTCTCCATCTTCAGTTCTCTTCTCGCCTGATTTGGGTTGATGCCGCCGCTTCCGGTGTGTGTCAGCGCCATTACTTCATTTCTTGCTGTTTCTTCGCTTTCTTCATGCGCGTAGGCGTGGGCGCTTACTTCCCCAGAATATTGCTTATTACGTGCTTGCTGTTGTACATACCGACGCACCTCCCCACATACGCACCCCCCATCCATGCACGTACCCTCTCTGTCTGTCTCTGCCTTTTATTTTATTTTTATTCCTGTGCTGTTTCCCTTCCTCGCTTACACCGTCACCCCCCCTTTCCCCAACTAGCCACCTGGACCACTCCTTTTTCACTTTGTGTCACCGCCTCCGCTCCGTCGTGTCCTCGTTCGTCGCATCTACGTGTGAGGGCGTGCGGGTCTCTCTCTCTCTCTCTCTCTCTGGGTCTGCGCACTCTCTCTCGCTATTCTCGCACTCACTTACTCGCCTCTCTTCCCCAGATTGTGGCTTTCTCCCTTCTCTCCCCTCCCCTTTCTGCCTCCCTTGCTCACGCCCATCCGCACACATGGAAGGGGGATGCCACAGTAGAGGTGCGTATGCGCGTCAGTCTCTCACTTGAAAACACACTGGCATCCTAATCTCTTTCTGTCTGTGGGCCTGTGTGACGCCATGCATGGTGTTTGAGGTCAACTGCTCCCCCCCTCCCCACACCGACCCATTCTCCACCTCTTTCCTCCTAAAGTGGATGGTGCACATGGTGAGCTTCGCACCAGGCAGTGGTACAGCCACCGCACTGGAGGAAGAGGAGCAATGAGGTGAAGAGGGGACGTCATGTCGATACGGTGGATGGGTGGAGGAGGGGGCTCACGGAGAGGGGGTCGATATGTGGAAGGTGAACAAGGGCGCATGTAAACGAGTGAGGAGGAGATCGATGTCGCTTGCTTAGTGTTGTTTGATGCCACGCAGTCCGAGCTCTATGTGCTTTGATGGGGAATACATGTGTGGGTGTACCCGTGTGCGCTGACTCACACGCACACACACATAGGCGCAGACCTTCTCTCTTTTTACGTAGGCTTTTGATTTCTTCTCCCGCGTTCCTGGCGACTTCAACTTTTCTCTTACTTTCTCTCACACCCCGTGTGGGTGGAGTTTTGTATTTCTTTTCTCTTTCCATGTTTTGCTTCTCTTGCTGCGCACCTTCCTTCACCTCTGCCGATTTGCTGCTCACTGCTCCCCTTTTCTACCTCTGCACGCGTGTCCATTCACGGACGCGCGTGCGCTTAAATGTGCCCGTGCGTGCGTCTGGTCTCTTGCGCCGTCTCTGCAGAGATTGTGGTCTGTTTACGTTTCTCTCTCTAACCCCATATTGCCTTACATCGCTTGCTTTCTTAAGACTCACACGCGTGAGGCGGTGGCGGCTATATTTAAGGGGACTGGCGGAGGTGGGGGAATGACTGAGAGATGCCCCCATCAAGTAAGCCACGTCGCCTCAATCTCACTTCTTTTCCACATGGCTTTTTGCTCATTTCTTAGTCCCCTCTCTCTCCCCCGCCGCTTCTCCCTCTGCCGGTGTGTGTGTGTGTGTGTGTGTGTGTGTGTGTGCGTGCGTGTGTGTGAAGTTTCACCACTGCCCCCCCCTTCCATTCCTCCCCCCTTTTTGACCTTCTTTCCCTCCCTCTTTCTCTTCCTTCCCTTTACTATCCTTCGATACTTTTCTCTCTCTCCCCATCGTGCCTCTTCGCGCGTGCGTGTGTGCTCGTGCATGCTGCCGACACGCCCACGAACCGACACTCCCACGCTAACTCTCCCTCTCAGTGCCTCCGTAGCTTCCTCTCTCCCTCTGTCTGTTCTCTCCCTCTCTCTTTTCTCTCTTGCTCATTCCTTCATTCTTTGCTGTGTATTCTCCCCTCCCCTCCCCTCCCTCACCCCCTTCCTTCTGCCTCCGTCTGTCCGTGTCGCTGTGGTGGATGCGGGTCTCTCTCAGTTGACTCGGCGCACACCAACACACACACACACAGGCATGCGCCGCTATACACTTCTTTTCAGCGATGACTTTCGCCCTGCCATCTTTCGCTCCATCTCCCCGCCCCCGTTTTCCGCTTCCTTGCCCGCACCTTTTTTTTTCAGGTTTGTTTGGTGGGCGCTGATGTGTTGCCGATCCGCGGGCCCTTTTGCCGTTTTCAACTCGTTTGGTGCCATGCTTGCTGCCTGCCCTCCTTCCACCTCTCTCCACCCACACACACCCACACACACCCACACACACGCCGGCATGCGTAGGCAAGCAGTGAGCGCAGTCTCACAACTCTCCGCCACCTTTTCTTGTCCCTCTTGAGCATTTCCCTCCCTCGTGTCGTCTTGTGCCGTTCTAAGAGTGTGTGTGTGTGCGTGTGCACGAACGAGCGCGAGGACGGGCGAGAGGAGACGACCAAGGCGCGTGCGATTTGCCTCAGGGTAGACACCGGCGTCGGTGTCAGTGATAGTGTACATGAGAATAATGAGGGGCTCCTGAGAGAGGCGAATAGAAAGCGCGGTGTTTCGGCGGTGTTGCGTGATTGCGCGGGTGCACGTCGCTGATGTGTGCTGCAACTCATCCTGCAGCCCCACCTTCCCCAAGCACACCTCAAAGCGTGCGTCCAATGACACTCGTCATTCTCTTTTCTCTCCTCCTCACGCGGGAACGCTGCCGCTCACGGCCTTCCCAGTCGTGTCTGATGAGTCACTTGTATTGCCCCTCGACCTCTTCTCTAAACTTCTCTTTTCCTCTCTTTCACTTCACTTCGTCTTCTGGAGTGGATCTGTGAGCGCGAGCAGTGTGCAGTGGCTGGGTCTGATGCTCGTGTCGCTGTTTTGGACTCCTCAAACGGCTAAAGGAGCAGGCGGAGAGAGAAGGAGGAACACCACGACAGTCACGCGTGCATGCGTCTGTGTGTCGATGCATGAGCGAGTTTGTGAGTGTCCTTGTGCAGAAGCTACCCTACCCCATCGGTACTGTCCCTCTTCTTCGCCTTGCTCCCTACCGACAGCTTACGTTGTTGCCGGTCTTCCCGCTCTTTTCTGCTCGCTGGTCTCCTCTGCCCGCCTCTTGTCGTCGTTGTCGATTTTGTTTCTCCTCTGACGTGTTTTTCCTCCCTTTCCCATTCGTTCGACTGCGCTCCTCTCTTTGTGCCCCAGCGTGACTGTGTCCTCTGCTGTGTGTGTGTGTGTGTGTGTGTGTGTGTGTGATGCGTAGGCGCGTGCCTCCTTCCGTTTTGTGTATTTTCCCGTTCTTCCTTTTTCTACTTTGCTGATGCGAGGGCAGTGATGGAACGCCCTCTACTCGCTACGGTCGGACTCCCTCCCTCCCTCCCCTCCCTCCCCCCTTTCTTCCCCTCGCTTGTGTCCCTGCCGCTTTCATGCATCGTTTTGTTCGCCCCCATTCTTCGTATTTTGCCTCATCCACAGGGCTCGTATGGGCGCATGTGCGCTTATCTGGCTGTTTACATGCTGACATCTACACCAAGAGAGAAAGACAGAGAAACGAACACCCTTTGCTTCTCGAATCAACCGAGTACTGGACCTGCTGTCGATGTAACAACCCCTTTCGCAGGGGAGGGTAGGGGAGGGGCGACTCTCTGCTCTCCATTACCCCGTCTCCTGTGTACTCGCTCGCACGGAGAGAGGGGGCCCCATGTACACTTTCAGCTGCTCTCGCTCTCTCGCGCTACAGATGGGGTCCCGCTCTGTGCGTGTGTATACCTCCAGTGCCGCTGTTGGGGGGGGGGGGAGGAGGTGGCGGCAGAGGATAGCGCCGACCTGCACATGAGAAAAGGCGAGCACCTTCTCTTTTTCCTTCTTGCCCTCTACCTCAGCTTTCTGAGCCACATCTACCCCCCCCTCTCTCCTCCTCTTGCTTCCCTGTCGTTGCTTCTCTGTGTACTCCTGGTCACGGAGAGAGCAGGAGGCTCGACCTTGCAGGATTGCATCGTGAGACACACAATGAGCCTTTCTCTAGCGACAGCGCTCTACGCCGACGCAGCGCGGCTCTACCGCCTCGGTGACCTTCACCACGCACGCAGTGCGGCTGAGGAGGCACTGTTCTCATTATCGCCGCGCATGGACAGCGCCATGGCGGGCAAAACTAGGCATCATCATGGAGACGTCGGCCACGAAGAGTCCGCTGATAGCGTCTCTGTCGGCTGCGAGAGTTCACAGGCTCAGCAGCGTCGGCACCACCGTCTCTTCGGCAACACCCTTCTGCTCTTATCATGCATCTACATGGCGGTTCAGGACTACATTGAGGCGGAGAGACTGCTTGTTACGTGTGACGGGTACTGGAGGGAGCGTCTGACAGTTCCGCACACGAGGGCCCCATCTCCTGGCACATCTGTAGAGGAGTGCGCGTGCTGCAGTGACCTGGACGAGGGATTGGCTGGTGTGGCGTACAACCGCGCTGTGCTACGCCTTGAGCAGCTTCAGTGCACCCTATCCTTGTCGCCCAGCCGCGGAGACAAGGCGTTGTGGGTGACGCCGCTGGTTGACGTGCGCGATGCTGGTGCACGTCTGACGCATTCGCCGATACCTTCATCCTCTACTGCAGCTCCCTCAGGTACGCCGGAGACTGTGTATGCAAGCGTGATGGCGCTACTGCTGGACGCACAGAACCGCCTCGCGCATACGCTTGGGCCGCCACGTGGACTTCTCGCCGACGTCCTGCACACCATCGGTGTCTGCCACTACGAAACTGCAGACTACATCACTGCGCTGGAAGCGTGGCAGCGCTCCATGACGATTCGCCTGCATCTTCACGCGCAACGCAACCGCAGCGACACGGACGCTGCTCAGAGAGTGCTGCGTCGAGGCGAAGGCAGCGGCGAGGAGGGCAGTGACGGCACTGAGGAGCTGAAGCTGGCTTTGACGATGGAACATGTGGCGCAGGTGTACCGACTGCTGGAGGGACGCTCTGTCGAGGCGCTGAAGCTGCTGGACACGGTGGCAGGCACTCGACGGAAGTACCTGGGCCCCACAGACCCACTGTGCGTCCGCACGCTGGCGTTCAAAGGCGCTCTGGCAGCGGAGCTGGGCCACACAAAGCTTGCCCGTGCGCTCTTCGATCGGTGCAGCGCCATCTATAGCGACACCGGTCCGGAGACGCCGCCTCCGTGTAGCTCTGCCTGCGCGGTGCAGGGGATGGAGCAGTGGCGACGCCACCAGGTATCAACCTCCTCGTCATCCTGCTCCTCTCACTTGCTCTCGAGCACGCACCGGCATGAGAGAGCTCCAGGGGAGTGCGTTGAGGGTAGCTGATCAGCGTTGATAGATCGAACATCCACCATATATAGACACCACGAGTTGCTGTGACACAAAGCTGAGCAGCTTTCAGAGGCCATAACTCCCCACCAACCAGCGTCAATGTTATCAACTGTGCTGGCTACCCACGAGGAGGCGGAGAGTCGTGTGTAGGTGGGCACCGCCGACGCCGTGCCCACCTTTCTCGAGCTGATCTTCTGAGGATACGAAGAGGGAGTTGTGGACACGCTACCGATGGAAAGGGGCCACACCGCTGTTTGCGCCGTGCGGTGGCTGTGGACATGTGCGTGTAGGCCCCCATTACGTCTGAGGGAGAGACACAGAGACTTGCTCAAGTGCTCTCTGGTTTTCCTTTCTTTTCTCTTGCTTGCACTCCATCTATGTCCACACTCTCCCGTTCCCTCTCACGTCGCTCATCGCACACGCAGGATCTGTTTCTCTCCTTCCCTCGCTTTCCTCAGTGCATTAGAGAGCGGTCAGGATGGAGGTTGGCCAGCGGTGTCGTCTCCGTATCGCCGACTGCACGTCCACGCAAGCCACGCAAAGCTCGGATGACCACCACAACGACGGGTTCGCTGTAACAGGTATCGTAGTGGGGGTGCGCCCCCACGCCGAGGAGCCTTGGCGGCTCTTGTACTACGTTCACTGCACTCACATCGAATTTGGCGCGGAGCTGGCGCGACAGCGGCGCAAGGCGGCTGCACTGTCGTGGAGCGGGACTCCACTGGGCACTGTTGGGAGCGGCACCATACACAGCTGTAATGAGCTGCGTGCCATCAGCGGCAGCTTTATCTCAAGCCACGGCTACCACTACCGCTACGATGGCTGGTATGATGCCTTCGCTCTTGCCCCACTGTCTGCGCGCGCTGCCGTCACTAACAACACCGCTGCAATGACTTCCGCTAGCTCTTTGCCTCCCATGGGGTCTGCAACGGTGCCGGAGCCGTGCGATGATGGGGGAGCGGTGCCGGTGTCCACTGTCTCGTTATTGCCTGGAGAGCACTGCGAAGCGCAGGAGTGGGTGGCCGCGATGGAGCGTGACACGGCCGTCTGCGAGGTGGTGTACCTATGCTACTCTTTCCAGCCCTGGTTTCCCGCACCCTACGGCGCTCTAGAGTATCTGGCCCTCCCCGAGGACGATGTCTGCCACTCCGTCTACGTGTGCCACCGCTGCCTCTCGCCATTCTTCACGCGGGAGCAGTACTACGTACACCTGGCCGGCGAGTACTGCCGCCTGCGCACACCGCCTGGTCGACTCCTTTACCACGACGGGGACGCCGGGTACAAGGTGTTCCTCGTGGACGGCGCCAAGAACCTTCACTATGGCCGCTGCCTGTCCCTCTTGGGAAAGCAGCTCATCGAGAGCAAACTACTATTGAATGACGTCGACCTGTACGAGTACGTAGTAGTGACGATACCCCGTGCCTCGCTGCCGTACATACCAGCCGCACTAGCGTCCTGCACGTCTGCCGAAGAGCCTGGGGTGGACACCTCGATTGCACTCTCGAGTGAAGGGTTTCGCCGGACCGCGAGCGACTTCGATGCGGAGGGCTGGGACGGCGACGCAGTGATGGGGTACTTCAGTAGGCTGAAGCACTACCCCGATCACACGCTCTCGTGCATCGTCACGCTGCCTATGTTTCAACGGGCGCGTGTGGCCACGTTCTTGCTGGATGTGGCATACTGGATGACTCGGCAGCGGCAGCGTGTGTGCGGGTGCGGTTTTTGTGGGAAGTCCGGTGGAGCCATCAGTCGGCCTTTCTCACCCCATGGGGAATCACTGCTGCTCTCGTACTGGCGATGCGCCCTGCTGCGGTCGCTAGCTGCGGTCGCACCGTCGTACCGTCGTGTGTCGCGGACCGCGCAGCCGGAGCTACGCTTCACCCTGGAGGAGCTCCGCGCGCTGATTGACATACCAATCCACACGGACGACTTGAAAACACTGCTGCTGCAGAGCGAGTTTGCCTTCTATCAGCCCATTGCCGCCAGTGCCGTGTCGACGCGCGACTGCGGCGATGACGACAGCGCCTCACCACTAACTTCTCCGACCTCTTCAACGAGAAGGCCGCGCCGAAAGCACAGCCGCGCCCCCGCCTCGCTGAAAGACTCCAAGGCGAGCGGCGGCAGCCAGGCTTCCTCTTCCTTGGCAGGAGGCATCGCTGGCAATGGTGGCAGCTCAGCACCTTGTGCGCGCTACACGGCCACGTTGGTTCTGGAGACCACACTCCTTGAGGCAGTAGCAAAGCTTCCCACAAAGGCGCCGCATTCGTGCGTTACGTTCGACAAGCGCTGGCTCGTGAAGGATGAGCGTAGCGCCTACGCGTACGATGTGCCGCACTACCACTACTGAGCAATGTCTATAGGAGAGTAGAGAGACGAAGGAGGAGAGTGCCGCACGGATGGTGAGAGGATGAAAGATCCGCAACAAGAGAGCAGGTATGAATTCTGCGTGTGTGTGTGTGTGTGTGTGTGTGTGTGTCGTCTCTCGCAGATCGCCGCGTGCCTTCTCCCCCTTCTTCTCCTGTTTTCCTCATGCCCCGTCATCACGTTTCAATGAAGAGTTCTTCAGCAGTCATCAACGCCAAATCATCTCTTTCCTCGAAACACAGCAAAGTCACCGGCTCTGTACGCGGGCAGAGACGTGGGCACACATCCGCACACATACATGCATACACATTACGCATGCACTAGCACGCGTGCCAGTCTCTTCTGGGTGCGAGGCGGGTGTGTCCGTGTGCGCCTCTCCTGCTGCTAAATTTGGTTCTCAGGTGTACGTCTCTGTAGCCTTTCCTCTCTTCTCCTCCCTCTTTCTCTTTCTCCCGCACGCCCACACATGCGCCCACGCGTTCCCACGAGCAAACGCGCGCCTGTGCAGCTCCGTCAGTGTCTCTGCGTCGTCCCTCCCTTTTCTGCTCTCTCCCTCCCTCTCCCTCTCCCTCTCCCTCTCCCGACCATCTTTCGCTCTCGTGCTCGTGCGTGTGCGCGCTTCGGTCGAATTTTTACGTATTTTTCGCTTACGCGGCTCTCTGCTGCGCACGTCCGTGTGCGGGTGTGTTGGCGTTCTCTCTCTCTTTTTTCATCTTGTGTGCGCGCGCAATACATACGCACGCACGCCCGCTTACACGCACCTACACACAGCCCTCCCGCGGCTCATTTGCTCCTTGTCAAAGACCCCTCGTCATTGGATCCCGTCTTCTCCACCGTATCTTGTCCGAGGCAACACTCAACCCTTCTCTCTCTTCCTCTATACACAGACACGATGTCTGCTGAAGACACCCCTGTCTCTCTGTTCCTGCAGGCGTGCAAGCAGGAGGGCGTCAAGACGCCCAATCCGAAGTTGGTGGAGTTCTTTCAGAGCCATGAAACTTTTGACAGCATCCTTGAGATTGATCTCAGAAACAACTACGCTGGCAACCGCGGTCTGCTGGCGGTGCTGGACGTCATTGGGCATCTGAACTGCTTCCGCTGCCTTAACGCCATGGACCAGAAGCTATACAACTCAGACCTCAATGAGGAGGCTGTCAAGGGCAATACTGTGATTGACCGAATCGTGGAGGTGTTCAGGGCGCACCCCACCGCCAACTCGCTCAAACTCAGCAACAACCCCATCTCGAACTACGCGGGGCGCAAGCTGCTCTCCCTGGCACAGGTGAACAGTCGCATGTGCCTCATCGAGGTGAATGACACCCGTATAGACTTTGAGCTGCGCAACAAGATCGCGAAGCAGTGCGAGGAAAACACCCGAAATATGTGGAACGCCGAGCAGGAGGTGAGTGAGAAGCCGGACGGCGTATTTGGCGAGAGCCTGGCGTGGGTGCCGACCCAAGTCACTGCGGACCTGACGTCGCTCGGCGCCGGCCGGGCTCGTCGCCAGACAGTACAGGTCGCGGGCATCGACCCGGAGGCGGCCAAGAACTACGTGGCACCGGTGTATGAGAAGTCGCAGGAGGACACGAGCATGATTTGCAAGCTGCTGAGCCACAACGTGCTCTTCAGCTTCCTCGGGAGTAAGGACATCCTAACAGTGGCGGGCGCGATGTACCGCGTGGAGTTAGTGAAGGACGAGTGCGTCATCGAGTTCGGCCAGGCCCACTGCGACCGACTCTACGTTATTCAGAGCGGCGAGGCCGATATCCTCAAGGAGGGTCAAAAAGTGTTCGTCAAGAGGGAGGGCATGGCGGTGGGTGAGCTCGAGCTGCTCTACGACACGCCCGCCGTAGCAACGGTAAAGGTGTCCACGGAGACACTGGTGGCATGGGTGCTGGACCGCGAAACATACCGCAACCTCGTCATGGGCTCTTGCATGCGCCGCCGGGACACGTATGTGTCGATGCTGGCCAAGGTTCCCTTCTTGCAGAGCCTCGACATATACGAGCGCATGCAGGTCGCAGACGCCCTCACGAGCGACGAGTTCGCCACCGGTGACTACATCATTCACTACAACGAGGAGGGTGAGTGGCTTTACATCATTATCGAGGGCACCGTGGAGGTTATTGGCCGCGATGAGGCCGGTAACAAGACGAAGGTGTGCGAGTTTCACAGCGGTGACCATATTGGCGAGCTCGAGTTCCTCAACAACCACCGGACCGTTGCGGATGTCGTGGCCGTCACGGACGTCACGACGGCGAAGCTCAACCGCCGACACTTTGAGATGTGCATGGGCCCCGTCATGGACGTACTGAGGCGGGATATGACCTCCACCAAGTACGAGTACTACCAGCACTTGCTCCAGCAGCAGGGTACGGTGGCGGCGGCCCAGTAAAAGGACACGTGCGACGGGAAAGGGGTGAAGAAGGGATCGTGTAGCGGAGACCGCTCCACGATCACGACGAGGGAAGAGGGCTGCGGCTGCTCCTTCCCCACACTGGACACTTTGCCTTTCCCCTTTCCCTCAGCCTGCTCTCTCTCTCTCTCTGTCCCCTATAATATCCAACCCAAAACGGCGTGCTCCTCTTTTCTTCCCTACCGTTACATACTGGTGTGTGTTAGCGCTCTCTCCCTCAACCCTTCCGATGTACAGCCGTGCGTGTGTGTTGCGAGACACACGAGCGCAGGTGTGTTAGCCGATGAAGCCGACGTAAGGCGAAGGCACAAGAGGGAGTGGGCGCTTTTTCTATCTTTATTTTCGTCCGTCACCTTGTCGTTGTTGCGTTTTGCTTCACTTTCATATCTTTGCGCGATGACTCTGTTATACGCCTGTGCGTGTGTGTGTGTGTGCATGGGTGTGGGTGTGGGTCCCGCCGCCCCTTTCCCTCTCCCCCTGCCTTCCCCCTCGTCCCCCCCCTCCACATCTACACGCACAATGCACATAGCAGGGGGAGCCCATCTATGTGGCTCTGCCTGCCAGCTAGCCCCCCCCCCCTCCCACGCCGCACTCATTCTTCACCCTGGCTCCATCCAGCGCACTTATTTTTTCATGTATATGTGTATGTATACAAACCCTCTTTTTTTTTTTGGTTTGGCATGTGCCGACCAGTGATGCCCCTTCACCGCTGGCCTCTTCCCCCTCTTCCCCCTCTCCTCCCACCCCTCCCGTCACCCCCTCCCCCTCTGATGCACAGGCGAGAGAGAGAGAGGTGCCGCCTTGTCGCCCTTTTTACGTTTATACGGGCGTAGTTTTCCCCCTTCAGTGTCTGGCGGGATGGCAGGACCCACCGATGTAAGTGGCGAGCTATGGCGAAAGAATGGCGCCAAGAACAGAGAGGGGGATGAGAGGGTGTCGACCACCGCGGAAGTCGAGGCTCGAGCGAGCTAGAGAGAGAGAGATATTGTTGGTGTGTGTGTTGACGAACCCGATGGAAGACAAAGGCCATGGCGCCACCGCTTGGGAGGGGAGAAGAGGGCACTGTTGCTTGCGCCCCTTCACTTCCCATTTCCCCTCTTTTCCCACGCTCGCGCAAACGTTTATTCGGCTAAGCGAGGAAAGGGGATTCATCATACAGCAGTGGTCTTCTCTTTCTTCTCGCCTTTTCCTTCCTCTTGCCGACTCGCGATGCGGGGACATATATATATATATATATATGTGTGTGTGCGTGTGTGCGCCTCTCTCACACTGTGCGTGTTCGCTTGTTTTCCTCTCTTTGTATCTGCGCCGTGCCCATCCAACGCTTCTCGCCTCACCATTCAACAAACCCCACACGGAGTCGCAAAGAGAGCGAAGCGGTGTGGTGACACCCGCACCGTTCAACGTGCAGGCAGTCATACCGGCAGCGTGAGCAGGAACTACGATGGTGCTGGTAGAGATAGACGAAAGTGCGGACTGTGCATGCAAATACACCCACCCACACAGACAGACAGGCGCTCTTCAACCCCTTTCTCGTTTGCTCCTCTTCTCTTCCACCACACTGCTTGCGTCTCTATGCCCGAGCTGGTGCCTGTGTGAATGTGATCAGCCCCAGCAGTTCACTGCTGCTGTGTGCGTCGAGTGTGCCAGTATGTGCCACCCCATCCTGTGAAGCGGTTACTGCCCGTGTAGCCAATCTCACAAACATGTGCCGTCCTCACGTCTCTCTTCCCCGCTCAACCCCTCACCCTCCCGTCTTTGCCTTCCTTCTTCCCCGTTGCGCCATTTTAGCGTTCTCTGTAGGACGTGCACCGACCCACACGCGAATACACGCGCATAATCGCATTGCCATGATCCCGAAAGGGTGTGTGGTGCAGGGGTTTCGCGAGGTCTTCTCACCAGACTCGGTGCGCGCCTACCGCCACTACGGTTTCTTGGTGGTGGAGAGTTTTTTGCCTCCCTCGCTTGCCCACCAGCTGACGACGACGTGCAATACGGCGGTGCGGCAGAGGGGTGACAACATTTTCCCCGGGCTCGACGCACAACATCGCCAGGGCGCGACAGTCTCGTTGGCCTCGAAGCTGAGCCCACTGCAGACCCCTGGCGGCGCTGCTGATACGGGCACCAAGCCGCTTGACCCCGCGACGCCGCTGCTGGCCTCCTCCACGTCGTTGGGGTTCGGCAATGCACCGCTGCCGCCGGACCTGCAGAAGGAGCTCGAGACTGCCGAACGTGATCGCCACGTTGAGACGCGGCTGAAGAAGGTGCGCATCACGCTAAAGGGTCAACGCGCTGTCGACCGGGCGTACCGCCGTCTCACCAAGGCCCGCGCGCGCTACAATGCCTACAGGCGCATCCGCGAGTACGTGACGCCGGAGGAGGAGATGGCGGGCGACATGAGCGAGGAGCGCATCCAGGAGCTGCAGTCCAAGTACACCTACGAGGACTTTCAACGCAGCTTCCAGCACTACCGAGACAGCGGACTCATGGAGAAGGAGATTCGCCGTGATAACCACATCAACGACGCGATGACCTTCATGCAAGACTGGCCACGCACGTGGTGCTGGCTGTGGCACACATCTCCTAAGCTGAAGGCGCTGGCGGTATCGGCTGAAGGAGCAGTGGCCCAACTGGTTGGAGAGGCTGCGGGGTACTTGGCCGGCGAGGTGGTACTGCGGGTGTACTCTGATAATGCCACCGAGGCGACGTCATTGAGTAACGCGGCTCCGCTGGGCTTTGCTGGCGCCGCCACCAACTTTGCTCATCCACATGCACTGTGCGCGCAACTGGGGCTGGAGCAGCCAAACTCGACCCACTCGGGTGCCACTACAGTGGTTGTGCCCGGTTCTCACCATGTTGTGCGACGCATCTCACTGGACGGGAGGGAGCTCGACCGCTTTCAGTCTAGTGGCATCTTCGACGTCGGTTCGATGGTGCGAGGGCTGCCAGAGGTGAGTCACCTGCCTGTCATTGCGCTCCCTCCTCTAAGCCCTGGTGCAGCGCTATTCTTTAACAACTACCTTCTCATGGGGACGCAGGAGAACCTCTTCGGCGCCGCTCAGAACGTTACTGGCACCGTCGGCACAGGGCCTGTCGCACACGTAATCAACTACGCCTTATCTCTCATACCGGACCGATGTGTGTTTGATGGGAAGGCCAACTCTTGGGCGTCGCGCGATTCACATGGGCCTCTGTACTCGTACAAGCGCGGGCAGCTGCTGACGGACGATGCGGTCTTCCCAGTAATTCACAGAGCTTTGGATATCGAGTAAGGGAGTGGTGTGAGGGAGGGAGAGGGAAAGGGCACTGGAGTGACAACGATGGCCAGTGGGTATGTGTGCACATCCCCCCACGGAGGTGGGGACCCTATGCACACTTACACCTCTAATACAGGCGAGCCACTCGTGCATCTCGCTTAGTCACCCGCTCTCTCTCACCGCTGCGAGGAGAAAGACAACCAAAACGAAGACAAGATCAGCACCAACACACATGCACACGTGCGCGCTGATACGGCGCCGAGTGCAGCGTATGTGCGTCTCTAGTCGAGTGTTCGCCGTTGTGAAATGGCTGTCTTATGCTCACCGCTGTCTCCTCTCTTTCTTTTCCCTCTCTGCGCTCTATGTACGTGTGTGCGTGTGCGTCACGCACTTCCATGCGCCATCGCGCACACACGTACACTTCATCTACATACGGCCTGGGGCCTTCCTCCAGGAATGCAATCTCTCGTCCCCCACCTTGTCGCCCTCTAGACGGCGTGTGCGTGCTTATGCGCCTATGCACTTAATATCTGACCTCCTCCCATCCCCATCATCTCCTTGAGCTCCTCCTTCCCCTGCGCGTTACGCGCTGCCTCCATCCTTCCCTACAATCAACACTACCCATTGCGAAACAAGTACATAACCCACGCACACACACACACACACACACCCATGCGTCGTCGTGAGTGGTGCGGCGTGTGCCTATCGGCGGCTACGCTGCACACAGTGCCCCGTCAGTACTCAGAGTACCGCTCGTCGTACACTGGCGAGCGCAGCCCTCCCTGGGCCGCTCCGGAGGCGGCGCCGGCCTACCCATCGGCTTGCTCGCCGTTTCCATTAGCGAAGCCACGCTTTCGCAAGACACACATTGAGTGGATGCTGCACCACGGTCACGGTGACCGCTATGGGAAGTACGGCCCGTCGCGCGAAGTTGCGGACTTTGAGTACGCCGACGGCACCCCGTCGAGCATTAGCGGCAAGCGGTTTGCCTTCAAGCATCACCAAGACCACCTGCTGGTGCAGCTCATCCGATCCGCGGCGACAGTAGAGCGCTTCGAAGAGGACGAGCTGCTGCCACGTATTCCGGGAACCCCAGAGCAGCGCAACTGGGACCCAGAGATTCCCCTGTTCCTGGAGGACGTAGACGATTTTGGTCGCCCACCGCGACCCGTGGCAGGCGACATGGTGGCGCGCGTTATGGAGGAGCGCTTCGCCCAAGAGAGCGGCCGCACGCCGGTCAACTTAGCGAATAGGCACGCTGGCGAGGGGCTGGAGCCGAACACGATGTTCGCCACATACGACCCCGCCGCCTTTGTCTCCGATGCCGCAAAGAAAGACGTGCGGCGGCCCTTCTGGTCGCGTCGTCGGTGGGCGCTGAGCGACAACTTCATGGTGCCGGTGAGTCCTAAGCCAAAGAACACCATCAAGGACGAGTGAGCGGTGATGCGCGTACACACGCCTCATTTTTTGTGCTTGTATGCATTTGTGCGTGCTGGTGACGGTGCTGCACACGGAGTGGCGGTGCGGAGCGAGCTGACGGGGGAGGAGAGTGGAGGAGGTCGGTATGGAAGGCGTGGAAGCAGCGAGGGCCATGCGACAGGCTCGTATTGTGCTTTCTGTACTCGCCGATAGGCACTGGGATAGCGGCGCCGAACTCTGGTTGGCTAGTCACCCCTCATCGCATCTCACGAGTACCAACCCCCCTCCGTTTGCCTCTCCTTGCCATTCTGTGAGTAGAGTCGAACTTCACGTGTTCTGCTTGAGCGTGGCGGAGGGCGTTGTATCGTTTCTTCTTACCCGGGTGTATCGTAACTGTGTGCGGATATCTGCGCTGCTCCTTTCTCGTCCGCTGCCGCCCCATTTTGGGCTGATAAGAAGACGCAGCGTCACGCATGCAGAGGCGTACACCCCAGCCGAGATACACACGTACGTGCTCTTGTGTGCCCTTTCCTTTCCTTGAGCTCCATTTAAACGTCAAGAGCAGTTTTACAACTGGGCGCCAGCCGCCTCTTCAGTGCTGCTGGTGGGTGGTGACGCGCATTGCGGGTGCGGTGCAAGATGCGAGCCATCTCTTGCTCACACGCGTCGCATGCACGTGCGTGTGATTCCACTCCTCCATCTCGTTGGTGAATGACCGTCTCTGTTCAACTATTGGAGGGTCAACTCTTCGTTCAGGGGGGAGGGGCAAGCGCGCGGAAGGCTGCCGAGCTCGCGCTGCCTGTCAGCCCTCTTCCCTCCACGGTGGTCCACCGAACCTTTCGTGCCCCACCTTCGCGTGGGCAATTACCTCCTCCGCGGCGCGCCCTCGTGCGCCGTGCTTCTCCCTACCTCCTCGGCATCTCCCTCTCCCTCGCTCCTCTTTGCGGCTTCCCTGAATGATGCGTGCCCGCATGGGCCAATCATACGCGCCCCCCCTTTACGCTGCACCCTCTTTTCTCTCACACACACACCACCATTCCTCCGCCCACCCCATCGCCCGGCTCGCCCTTGTCGCCTTGCTACGCAGTACGCTGCAGACATAGCGGCCTATACACTTATACAGACACGCACGTGCTCGCTTCATCCGTCCCGCGCAGCTGTTCAGCGGGGATGAGGGAGGACAGCCCCGGCAGCGAGTCGCCGAGCCGCCCGTCAGAGCGTGCCTGTGGCGTGTCGCCGAGCGGCCCTGGCGCCAGCTCATCCATTACCGTAGCCGTGCGCAAGCGACCCCGCATCCCGGGCCGCGAGGATGACGAGAATGACGTGGTGCGCTGCGGCGAAAATGGCTGTCCCTCTGTCACGGTGTACGAGCCGCGCATGAAGCTCGACCTCACCCCTACCATTGAACCGAGTAGCTTTAGCTACGACCACGTCTTTGGTGAGGGGTGTACCAACGAGGAGGTTTACCACGGCTGCTGTCAGCCTCTCCTCCAGAGTGTGCGAGACGGTGTCGGCGCCGTCATCTTCGCCTTTGGACAGACGGGTAGCGGCAAGACGCACACGATGCTCGGCACAGGGGAGCGTCCCGGTCTTTACAGCTTAGCCGTGACGGAGCTTCTCACCATGACGGAACACAGCACCATGACGGCGAGTTTCTACGAGGCGTACGGGGTGAAGCTCTACGACCTGCTCAACGATCGAGCGGAGGTAAAGATGCTTCAGGATGAGTACCAGAACGTGCATATCGTGGGCATAACTGAGCAGGTCGTCAGCTCCGTCGATGACGTCCACGCGTTGATGATGAGAGGCCAGCAGTTGAGGGCGATCGGCACGACGCATGCAAACGACCGCAGCTCGCGATCGCACGCCGTGCTGGAGATCAAGCTGAAGCTGGTGGACAGTAGCATCGAGTCGCAACTAGGCCGTATCACATTTGTAGATCTAGCAGGCAGCGAGCGGGCATCCGATACGGCGGAGACGGATGCCAAGACGCGTCGCGAAGGCGCTGAGATCAACAAGTCGCTCCTGGCGCTGAAGGAGTGCATACGCGCTATGTCGATGCGCAAGCGGCATATCCCGTTCCGCGGCTCAAAATTAACGCAGATTCTCCGCGAGAGCTTCGTTGGCCGCTGCAAGACGTGTGTGATCGCGGCGATATCACCATGCCAGAGCCACTGCGAGGACACCCTGAACACCTTGCGCTACGCGGACCGCATCAAAGAACTGAAGGGGCCCACAAACCCGCATAACGGGGTGAAGCCGATCCCGTGTAAGACATGCGGGCAGCCCATCTTCATTGGTGACCGACACGTGTGCAAGCGCCACGTGGTGCCCTGTTTCCACTGTAGGCAGGAGGTAGACAAACAGGAGCTGGACGCGCATGTGACAGAGTGCAGGGAGTCGCCCATGCGCTGCCAGTATTGCAACGAGCGCATGCCGCGCAGCGAGGCAGCCAGTCACAGCCGGCGCTGTGCCCGCGCCCCAACTCGCTGCGGTGCATGCGGTGCCATAGTACCACGCCAGCTCATGGACAGGCACACCCAGCAGGAATGCGCGGAGGCGAAGGTGAAGTGCCGTTACTGTGGCGGCGTACAGAGCCGCCAAGCACTCGCAGCGCATGAGCAGAGCTGCGACGCTGCGAAGATGGCGTGCCCGCACTGCCTGCAGTTTATCCGCAAGAGGCGACGGGAGGGACACGTCGCGAGCTGCGTTCGTAACCCCAACCGTACATTGCAGACACCGCGCAGTACTGCTCTGAGCATCGTCGCGTCAACTTCAATGGACACATCGCAGACGCTGGCCTCTTCCTACTCCAGCATCGGAGCGCAGCAGGGCATTCTGAAGAGTGTGGCAGTCCCGGCAACGGTGTCGTCGCGTGCATCTTCTTCACACAACCGCAACACAGCTGCCGGGTCGGGTGGGCAGGTGTCCCTGGTGGCCGTTGGCGAAGGCACGGGCACTCTCAAGTTCACTGAAGCCCACTCGTCTCATACCTCACCGGCTCGGTTGAGCAGCAGTGCATCGTTTATTAACCGACCCGAGTCGCGACGTGCACCTGCGGCAGGACGTCGCTGGAACGCCTGTGCCCTCGGCACCGACGAAGCCGACACCGAGGGCGATAATGACAGCGGCAACGTCGTCTGCCCGTACTCTCGCTACGGCTGCCCCGTCAAGGTGACGCGGCTGAACCTGGCGGCCCATCTGAACGAGTCCATGGTGCAGCACCTAGAGCTCGTCACGATGTACGCGGACCGTGTGGATGAGCAGAACATGCAGCTGCGACGCCTCGTGATTCACGAGACGGACACGTTGAGCAGTTGTGCCACGATGGAGCGTCTGAGCAAGTGAGTCATGGTACTGCGAGCCTTTGCTCTGTCTCCTCGCTTCGTTTGTTTTTCTCCGGCTTCTTCACTGCACTGCTTTTCTTCTCTTCTCCGCAAAGATGCCATGCTCCCTGCATGGCTCTCCGACCACGTGTGCCTGCGTATGTCTGCGCAGACCTGTACAACTTCGCCTCTTGCCACCCCTCCCGTCGAGGAGCGCCACCACACCATACGAGGATGTGCGCGCGTATTCTCCTCCCCCCCCCTTCTCAGTGTTTCATTCGACCTCCTTCCACACGCACACGTATACCCACACATTCACTCAGACTCGTATAGTTGAGCTCTGCACTGCCCACTTTTCCCATCTCTTGGCCCCCCCCCCCCAAATGCCGCTGTTATTCCCCTGTGCACTGATGTCTCCCACTCACCACACTTCATCACCCCTCCCCCTGTTGGACTCTCTGTGGATTACGATCGCTGTTTGCGTCTTGTCTCTCGCGCTCTTTCTTTCTTCCATGTACAGTCCGTGACTCAATCACCCTCCTTCTCCTCTCCTCTCTTTCCCCTTCCTCCGGCCGCAGCTACACCGGCTGCGGGAGTAGCATAATATGTAGTCGCTTCGCCTCACTCTCCTGCCCTCCCCTCTATCTTCCTCTTCCGTAGGCCTCTGCGTTACATAGACACCCGCCCACGCCCACGGAGAGAGGCAGGTGCGTGTCTCGTCCTCGTGGCGATCACTCAGCAGGCATCGTTCCCCCTCCCCCCTCCTCCGCCAATGCCTTGTACAGTATGTCACTTCCTCTTATTCCTTCAGTGTTCTTTTTGCTCTTTTTTTTGGTTGTTTGTGTCCTCATGCTTGCTGGCTTGTGCCGCGTCGGCTATGCGGCGCCCGCCTCCTCTCATTCCTCATACAGAGAGGGAAGTCGATGTGCGCTCTTCTCCCCAACTCACCCTTGCGCGGTTCTTCTTTCGCACGTTGCCAGTCGATTTTACTGGGGTTGCTACCTACGGAAGTGTAGTGATGTGCTCTGTGGTGGTGGGGGGCTGGAGAGGTGTGTGGTGGCGGGTGATCCAAGCGCTGTGCGTGTGTGTGTGTGCAGGCGCGTATCCCGGTGCTTCCTCTCTCCCTTTCCTTGGCTTCTGCTGCTGTGGTCGTTGCGGTGATGATAGTGATGGCGAATGCCTCTCTGTCTCTGTAGTTGGACCTTTTGGAATTCATCTGTTACTCTCTTCTTTGCACTCTTCCTCCAGTAACGAGGAGAGCACAACAAGATGGGCAGTCACGAACTCGCGCACATACAACTTTATATAATCGGCACGAACAGGCTCATTGTGTTAAGCCACTGCGCATCTACGTATGCCCGTGTTCCTTCCTGTGTGCCCCACCAGAGAGACGGCGCCAACTCATTCCCTTTTCCATCTCTACTTTTCGCCCTCTTTCAGCCGATGGGCCAACCGGCGCTCTGTGGCACCGCCAACCTTGCTACCAATGCTGCTGCTCTGCTCCCCACGTACTCTTCTTCCCATGTTGTCCCTCCCCCTTCTCCTCCGCTTATTGTTGCTTACCCGTTCATCTTCATCTTTCCTTGGCTATCCGCTCTCTCTGAGATTCGCATGCAAACTCATGTTCCACATTAACCCCCTTCTTCATCTCCATCTCTCGTTGCGACAGCACGCACCCTACTCCCTCCCCCTTTCCGGCTCTTTCCTCAGCCTCAGGAGGGACTGCAGGGCCGTCTCGGCGAGTCAGTCGTTCTTCCTTTCTCTTTACGCCTTCTCTCGGTTGCTTTGCTTTGCTCTCCCCCCTTCCCGTTTTGCAAGAGTGGTGCGCACGCGCCTGCGAGTGTTGGCGCATGCAATATCGCAGCAAACAGAGCTCACTGTCGCACTGAAGACGACCACGTGGACCACACACGCTACATCGTTGTTGTTTGGTGTGCTGGTGCGCGTGAACGTCTGATCACCCGTGCGTGTACTTCTCTTACTGCGCCTCTAACCACCACATCATCATCGACACTGCGTTGCTCGTTATTTCTTGTGCCTTTTCTAACTTTTTTTCCTTCTCTCTTCCACCATGACCGGTGCCCCCACGCACCGCGTGCCCACCGCGACCCACTCATGCATAGGAGCGGAAGAGATAGGGATGACTACACTGAGTGGGGTGAGGGAGAGGGGGGGGTCTGTGCCACAGGTGGGGGTCACTTCGACTGCTCTAGACGACGTTGTTGGAGTATTTTTCATTGATTCTTCCCCTCCGCGTTTGCCTCTTCCTACCACTCCTTCCCCCGTGACGTCCTGCTGTGCGCGCATCCTTTACTGCTGTGAGGCGTTGCTGCTGGTGTTTTACTGCCGCTGTAGACGCCTCGTCCTACTCACATCAGCCCAGGTGCATATAGGGCGTATTTAGAGGGAAGGGAGGACACACAGCCGCCCACCAAGCCCACACATGCCGATACCGATGAGAGCTTGGAAAAAGAGGAGACAGACAACTCGACAACGTCACCTGTCGCCCTCTCCTCTCCTCCCCTCTTCATTTCTTCGAGTTTGTCTACATTTCAATTTCACACGCAATGCGCGAGTGTCAGCCCATACAGACGGATGGGCTGACACTCGCTGAGCTGTTGCTCCCATCTCTACTCGCTTGCTGTTCTCTCTCGTGTGCGCTGATATCCAACAAGGAGACGCCAACGCCAGTGACGGTGCACGACTGCAATCTGTTTATTCCTCGAATCCTCACCGATATGCCGTGCAAAGCCGTTGACGTGGATGACAGATGCCAAAGCGTCGTTTGCGGATCAGAACTACCATCGTCCGCGCCGCCACGTGCCAGCGCAGCACCGCAGAGCTTCCCGTATCGAAGGCGGCGTACTCAGCCAAGAAGGACGACATGACGGTTCTTTGAGAAGACGTCCACTTCGCTGTGGGAGACGAGGCCGACGTGGAGGGGGGGGGGCACGGGTGCGTAACGGGGCCAGCAGCGGCGTGAAGACGTGTCGACCTGTCAGACAAGGTAATCCATTTCGCCTTTCACGCCCCGCCCTTTGCCCCTGCGTTGGAATGCTCTCTTGTTTGGTGTGTACACGCCTGCACAGTGGCTGCAATACTCCTTTCAGCTGCGCAGGAAAAGTAATCACCGGGGCACCCCTTCTCCCTACACCCAAGGCGTGTATACACCCACGTAGGCGGTTGAGCTCAGTCTTCTCTTTAGTGTTTTCCACATCCGCCTTCCTCGTCCCCGTTCAATCCCCCCTTTCCCACGTCAAATAAGACCATTCCCCAGAGCCCACATGGACTAATTGCCTTCACCGTCATTTTACCATCATCTCTCGCGCTGTTTATTCTCTACTTCCTCCTTATTCTTCAATCGTTCCCCCCCCCCTCTCCCTCAGCGCTGTGCTTCACGGCTACGCTTCACCGTCTCTCTGTGTTATCCACTCGCGCCTTTTTTGGTTTGTTTTCTTCTTTCCCCTTTCTGTTTTTCGCTACTCCCTCCCCCCCTCTCTCTCTCTCTCTCTTTGTGTCTGTCTATGCTCGCGTTTGCCTAGATTACTTCACTCCCTCTTCATGGTGGCCGTGTTGCTTCACACCTCCTGCGCCCTGCGTCTTGCTTTTCCCTCCTTTCCGCTCCCCCCTTTTCAAGTCTCTTCCCCTTGTCACTCACTCCTACACGTTTCTCTGCTGGGCGCACGGTACCGCCGTTCCCCTTCCTCCGCCACTCATCCTAACACCAAAATCAACTCAACCCACCTTCTGCTTCCTCAGCTGCTCCCTCACTTCCTGCCTCCCTCGCGTACCTTGCCGTTGGGATGGGCACGGAGAGAGGTAGCGAGCTGCAGAGCAGGTGATCTTTATCGGAGAAGAAAGTGAGAGGAGCGCCACCATCACGTCAGCGCGAACGCAGCCAAAGGAATGCAGATAGGAGCGAGATCAACCAAGCCGCTGGCTTGATGTGGTGGGGAGTGGCGGTGGCTCGCGCGATGAATGCCGGTGTACCTCGCAAAACCTGGCGGTCGATGATGACACGCACGCGACGACCCCGTACTGCATACGGGAGTGTATACGTGTGTGAGCGTCTCTCGACTCGCTCTCTTTGTTCCTTTCCTTCAACTCTTTCTCATCTCTCGTTGTGTGTCTACAGGGGTAGGGGTGGGTGGGTGGGCGCTGCGCGTCTTTGGTTCTCTCTGCCACCCCCCTCTTTCCTGCTCTTGAGCTTGTCAACTTACACGGCGGCATCGAGAAGCGAAATGTCGGGTGCGCTGTAGAAGCGGAGGCGGATTCCGTGAGGGGTCTAGAGCGGAGAAAAATGCGAAGCGAAGTGGTCAGCAGCTGGTGCGCTCTCCGCTTCCTCATCTCTGCCATCTCTCCACCTTTTTCGGATGCGAGGTACTGTCAGGCATTCAACGACGGCGCCAAGGATCGGATTGTGCTCATTGTGTTTGCGCCTGTGTCGTTGGCTCCCCCCATCTCTCTCTGCCTTTTATCCGTCACACGCTTCTTTGTTTCAACGTGACGCATTCGCGTGCTGCCAACCGTTCTCTCTTCTACGTGGCGTCCCGACTCCCTCCTCCTCACTGTCCGTCTCTCTTCAGCTTTGCACGCGAACGTCTATGTGTGCATGCGCGCCCCCTTCTTTTCTCTGTTCCTATCTTGCTTCGTCATCTTTGAGCCACCTTCGCACTCTCGAGACCCAGGAAACACAGTAACGCACAGATGGCGTTCCAAGGGGCGACTCAAGAGTGGATATGTGCGTGGAGGCGTGCACCATCGAGTCCCATCAACGACTCCAACCTGCCGTAGCTATCTTTTCCTCTCTGCTTATCCGTGTGCATGCTCAACTCCTTTCACTCCCCTTCTCCCCACTTACTCGCCTTTCCCCTTTTCAGATATTACAAAGTAAAATTGGGTTGGTCGGCTGCCCTTTCCATCGACTTCCCTCGCGCTCACGGCGATTCATACAGATATCAACTCAACTGGCCTTTTCTCCTTCCACCAGCGACGATGAGCGGTGTGGGCTCCTCAACGCAGCTCGCTGCCGCTACTACCGAAGCGGCCACCGTATCAACTGTTGTCCCCGCTGACACCGATCGTATTAGCAGCAGCCCCACACTCACGGCGGCGGATATGAAGGAGCTTGAAGAGCTGCGGTTGCGGAACCAGTTGCTGAGGGCTGAAAATGCGGAGCTGCAGAGCAAACTCGAAGATGAGCGAACGCAACGGCGCCAATCCCAGCTTGACGAGAACCACTACAGCTTGGAAGCCAAGGCGTGTCGCGAGGCTATTGAAAAGATCGACTCCAAGGCTCAGGTGTTAGCGCTTCATGATGAGCTGCATCATCTGCGGAAGAAGTGCGACATCTACGCGGCGGCGTTGGAGGAGTCGCGGAGTTACTTCTTCGAGATGAAGCGGCTGTACATGGAGGTGTCGCCGCATCTGCGCTCGTTCTCCGGCGATGCTCCGGCGCACCACGCGGCGCCCTCGTGAGAGAAGGCGGCGTGCGAGTGTGTAACTGTGCGCTGGGTGGGCGCGGTGATGCGCCACTGTGGGGCACTACGTACTCACAGAAGCTTCCGTGTCTATTTATTCCGATCTTTTCACCCCTGCAGTGTGCCGGCTGTGCTCTTCTAGACACTTTTTTTCCATGTGTACCTGTGCTGAGACGTATGTGGTGTGGAGGATGGGCAGCTGGTGGCTGTCAACTGTTGTTTCCTCCTCCCCCCACTGTTACTGCTGCTTCGGACTGGTGTGTATATGTGTGTGGGCCGCCACGCTGTTACCGCCACCCACTCCCCTCCCTTTCCCTTCTGTCTGCTCCGCTCCGCTCCGCTCCACATACTTCGCAGCTGACAGTACGACTCCTCTTTTCCTCTCGACTTCACCACATGGTGGGGGGTGAGGGTGCCTGCCTGTTCATCAGACACGCAGCAATACAGCTGAACATGTATTCGCCCCCCCCCCCCCCACGTAGATAAAACCACGCTTGTTATTCTCTCCACACCTCTGTGCAGTGCTTGATGCACTGGTGGCGATGACTGCCCAAGGTGATGCCCCCCTGAATGTCTCTCTCAACAGCTCTTCTATTTTGTTCTCCACGCTGTAGGAGTACGAGAAGGGTATACGAGGGATGAAAGAATTACGTTCGATGCAGGGGTGTCACAGTGGTGCTGTGTGATGTGGTTCGCTGGAAGTGACCCGCGCCTTCCACCGGCCTATCAACACGCCTTCTTGAGCGAATGCTCCCCTGCCTCCTACCATTTTTCCACCCTTCCAGCCTCTCCTCTTCCTCCCGTCGTGCACCTGACCCTTTTCTCTACCCCCCCCCCCCTCTTCGGCCACCTCATTGACAGCGTGCCAGTCGGGCTTTGTCTCTGGCGCTTGTGGCATTTGTCCTCCCCCCTCCTCTTGCACACGTGCTCGTCCTAGTCGTCTAAACTGACACGTATGTTGGCCACATACAGCTTCATCCTTTCCACCCTTTTTGCACTACACCCTTTACAGACTCTTCGCACCCACTCACGTGCACCCACGCTCTTTACGCGCATCTTCTCACTGGCTGTCGCTATCGTGCTCTCTGTCATTCGCACACCTTGTCCCCTCGCCATCTCTTCTCTTCCTCCCCCGGCGGTTTAACTCTCCTCATCTACCGCAGCAACATCGCCAACGCAGCTAAAATCACCACCCCCCCCACCCCAGCTAGCGAAAAGCGAAAATGAGGCCCGATTACATGGGTATCATGTTTCTGTGCACCAGTGTCATGTCCTTCAACGCAGGTGTCTGGCAGATCTTTCGCAGAGGCCAGAAGCAGCAGCTGATGGAGAACCACAGGAACATTGAGAAGAGCCCGCTGACGGACTTGCCGCCCGAGAACTCGACAGTGAACGAGTGCGAGTACCGCCGAGTGAGCCTTGACGGGTCATTCGACAACGAGGGGTCGTGTCTGGTCGGCCCGCGCTCTATTCCGTCGTACAAGGGCGCTGCGAACGAAGACGAGAGCCGCGGTGGCTTCCTTGTCATGACGCCCTTCGAGATCGCGAACACAGGCAAGTTTGTGATGGTGAACCGTGGCTGGGTGCCGATCGACGCTGGAAAGCACCGTACGATGTTGACGCAGTACATCGGCGAGGGCTTTGCCCCTGCCCAAGTCCGCGGCATTCTTCGCAAGGAGGAGTTCGTGGGCGGGTCGCTTCTCTTTGGTCCGAGCCCAGACAACGAGGGCCCGGTGGCAGCAGACCTGTCGTGGATGGCGATGCGGCCGTGGAACATGGCCATGGCCTACTACCGCCGCCGCTGGGGTGCTGACCACCTCAAGAAGAATGCCGAGAAGCACGGTGCCCACCACTACTACGTGGAGATGCTGGAGGACTTCTCGGGCGACGATCAGCGCATTGTGCGTGGACACGCGTGGCCCCGTCGCCGCGAGGTGGACGAGGTCACCTACGTGCACCTCACCCCCGTAGTGCACTCCATGTACATCATCTTTTGGTTCTCTATCACCGCCGGTTCTCTGTACGGAGTGCTGCGGTGCTGGCGGCGTCAGAAAGACATCTTCGCGCTGCGCAAGTTTACGAATAAGCAATCGATGCAGCTGGAGACGCGGCGGCAGGTGGAGGCGCAGGCATACATGAAAGCAGTAGAGGAGGTGGAGCGGCTGAAGAGAATCAGCACTGCTGCTGCCGCGGCACAGATCGACCTTGGCAAGCCTACTACTGCCATATACAGCGAGGGAGCGGCGTTGGAGAAGGGTGACTCGGAGCCGCGCAAGTAGCGTGTCTTGATCGAGTCTGCCGCAGACCTTTGCCGTCTGGGTGACCGGAATGCTGCTTGCACACCTGCTGGGGGTCTGATGGCGGGACACCCTCTTTGACGCGAGGGACTTGGCTGTGGCGCTCTGGCGGGAGGCGTGTTGTGCGCACGTGCGTTGATGCAGATCGGTGCGATTGGTTTTGTAGCCCACATATGGGCGTTTGTGCCTTTGGTTGCGTGTTGCGTTTTCACACCCCCTCTTTCCTGTTGGAATCTTCTCTGGGTGGCGCACGTTGCTGTCTGTACGATGTTGGCTCTTGTCGCCCTTCATGGCTCTCCCCAGTGTGCTGCCTATCCTTACCCTGCCTACTTCCCCTCTTTGTGTACTGCTGCTTTTCCTCCTCCGAGAAGAGAGAAAGCGCAGCTCATCTGCAGTTGACCAGGTAATAGACCAGCATACGCACAGACGCGCTCGCTCCTGCAGAGCCACTCAGCTGTGCGGGAAACGGACACGTACGCGGAGAGGATAGCGAGCCCGCATCCACACAGCGAAGTGCGTTGCGTTTTCTTCCTCGATCTCACTCACTCACTCTCTCTCTGACTAACCCGGCGCTATTTTTCCGTTCCCCCCACGTTTTGGGGCGACAGGGTCGATAGCCGGCGCGGCCTCCGCGAATCAAATGAGCCGCCTCGAGTGAAGAAAGTGCCAGAGGAGCTTACGACTGAGCATTTTTGCTGTGACTGCGCTTCGCGCGCTGCACTCAGCAAGGGCAGGGCACCAAAGCAGTTGACTGACCGACTCACTCTTCCCAGGAGCAGAGTTGGTGGCCGAACATGCGGCCGGACTAGGTAGAAGAGAACGCCTAACAGAGTGCGGCGCTCTGCTTCGGCATGCATCCGGGTTTTGGGGAGTCGCCACGCCACACAGGGCCTCGCCCACCCACTCTCGAGAAGGGCGTGCGGCCGAAGAACGGGCACGCGCAGGCCCCACGCAGTTTTGTAACGCCTGGAAGTCGCTTACAGCGATCCCACGGGGTGGACGTGCTTCTGGGATCCCTTCGAGCCCTGCGGGGATTTCTCGGCGCCTCATTCCCCGCTGACGGCGCACTGCGTAAAGCCGTCACCTGTTCCTGCGATGTACTGCGCCAACGAAAACGATGGGCACAGTCTCCCACAGCCCAGAAAAGACATCCGAGGCGGGGGTGCTCGCCGCAGCGAATTCTCGACAACCCCACTTCCCCCAAAGGAGTCAGGTCTCCCCCCCGTTAACAGGCCCAGCGAGGACAGGCCAGAAGACCGACCGCCACTCAAGTGGAAGCGATGCGCGCCTCCCCTCCCCCTTAGTTGCGCCTTCCATTCGTTAACCAGCACTCTTGCATGGAAGGAGCGAAGGCCAATGATGCAGGCAGGATGGATTGGGGCTGAGGCATAGAGACCTTCAGCAGCCGCTTCCGCCGCGGCCGTATTGGCTACCTCGTCGCAAGGAATCCCTGCGCGTGCGCATGCAAACCGGGGGTGAATTTCCCCATCCGTTGCTCACCGGGAATGGTGGGCAGGAGCGGATTTTCCTCTCAACTGCAGAGGTTTGGCGCAAAGAGGCCTGCGCCCAGCGCAACCAAAAGGGACCGGCCATCGCCCACGTAAAGAAGCAACCATTTTTCTCCCGGCACAGCCCCGCATTGGGAGGGACGAGCTTCTGAAGACCTCTGCGCATTGCAATGCTCTCCACTCTGCGGCTGCTAGCTAGGGGGCCACAGTCCTCGGTGATGATTCGTCGGGCAGTCGTGCTAAAAGGGTTGGGTGGCAGGATGGCGGCAGCCGCCGGGCAGTGCTAGTGTCACCGGGCACTGCCGTCCGAAGCTGTGGCGTAGGGTGCTCTAGGGCAACCACGGAGGGTGTCTATGGATGCGACATGTTTTGTAATGGCACGGTTGCCCTCTGTCACAATGTGTGAATGGTCTAAAGGCGAACGAATGCCAATGGACACGCCGTGCGAAAGTGCACAGCGCCGGGGTGCGTGGGGAGTTGATGCAGAGGGGCCTCGCGCGGGTGTGGGCTCATTCCCAACAAGCAGCCCGTCAACAAAACCATCCGCCCCCACCCTACTCGCCAGCGGGAAACGGGGCTTTGGCGGCGGGGGGTTTGCGAAAGACCCACCCCGTTTCCGCGAACTTGGTTACCTTGAAGGGAATGGGCCGTCCTCGAAACACTTTTATTTGCATGGGAAAGGGGCCGGATTCTAGCAGCACTGATTCTCCATCACAAGCAGAGAGAAGACTAGTGACAAGCCAGTGAAGACGAGCGCGCCGGCCGATCAGCTTGGGATTGGCCGTGTCCCTCAGTCTCCCCCATCCAGCCGCAGGGCTGTACGTCAGCTTGGGATCGCCATGGCCAAAGACAAATTGCCTCATATCGTGCGGCGAGGGTCAAAACCGGCGGTTTTCAACGCGACACAACGCCCCCCCCCCTGCAGTCCTACGCGCTTTTGCGCATGTGTCGAACTGGCGTTGTATTTGGCTCGGGTGCCCGGTTGAAGATCAACAGGCTTGGGATTCTTGCCGCCACCGAACTGTGAAACAGTGACCCCGTGCCCCCCAAGGAGAAGTGGGTCGAACACCTTCTCTTCGTCCGTGTGGCTTGGGTGTGTGCGAAACAGGGCTTCGCCTTTTTGCAGATTTATCTGCATGCCGCTGTCTTTTGATCGCGCTGCCACTTTTCCCGGGACCGCGTTGCCGATCCTTACGTCAGAATTCCGCCCACGACATGACATGGTGATGGTCAGGTCGTCCGCGTACATGCCGAACTGGGCGTCAGGAAATCAGGCTACCGACAACTCTGGGAGAGCGGTGGCTTGCAGGGGGGGGGGTGGTTGTGGTGCAAGAACGGCGCCTTGGGGCCACCAGCCATTAGGCCCTACTGTTTGCCTAATGGGTTTCCAAGCTTTGCTTGCGCATAGCGGTGTGCAAGGAAGTTTCGGAGCCAGTGCTTCAAGCGGGTGCCGGGGAAACTCTGTGGTCTCTTCGCGAGAATCGGGGGATCCACACTGTTGAAGGCTCGCTAAAATCCACCACGGTTATTAACGTCTGCATTGCTTGGTGGGTTGCCTGCTGCTCCCTGCCCGGGCGTTTGCCGATCATCACGTGGTAATGGATATTTCTATGCATCTCGACCGTGTCTGTGATCCTGGAAAGCACCATTTTCGTGGCGTAGTCACGCCCACGCGCATGTTGGCATAGATGGGGCTGGCGCGCATGAAATAAGCGCGCTAACGCCATGTGCCGCATAAGTTTGGAGACGCAGGAGGTGGGACTAATTGGCCGGTGCGGCGGAGGTTGTTCTTGTGGCTTCCCAGGTTTTGGTGGCGGTGAAACGTGCGCATTCTTCCGCTGTTGGGGAACAAGGTGGGCAACCCACATCCACTTAATGGGGGTTAAAATGTGCGCTTTGGTCCCATGGGGAAGGGGTCGCTGCGCCTCGTTGGGGATGCCATCCGGCCCTGCTGCCCGGCTGCTTCGAGCCCTTCGCCCGAGGGCAGGCGATCTTCTCCCTCTCGCCTGTTTGTCTTCATTCAATTTGCCGTCACGCCATACCCCGACAGGAGGGAAAGAAAAGAGCGAGCGCACGTGCTCGGTGTGCCTTCAAGAGGGGACAGGGAAGAAGGGGATGTAGCCGGTGGCCTTTGTGTGGCGGCAGACCGAGCGGAAAGGAGGGGGGTGATGGGAGGGCTCGGGTGCAGGGGCCTCTGGAATGGGGGAAGGCATTGACCCAAGCGTAATCATGACCCGGAAAGGGAAAAATAGTGGGCGGCGATGCTGAAAATGTCAGGGGGCTGGAGGGATTGGCGGGGAGCGGGGGACGGTGCAATAGGGTTTGCGCAAGCAAGCGGTGCTTGCAACTAATGGTGTATTCAGGGCGACCGTCAGCGGTGGGAGGCGCCTGATGGACAGGAGGGATAGTTAGTGCAACGTGCATCGTTCGCAGCATCGACCATGGGGCAGGGTGGCCGGGATCGGCCTTTGATATCCGTCGGCCCCAGGTGTCCTTGCGGGCTTGCCTGAGGACGTAGCTTCTCTCATGCTTGCGTTATTGGTGTGTGCGCAAGGTGTGGTTGTTCGAGTTGACATAGTAAGCTGATTGTGCAGCTGCAACTTGCTCGTCTGCGGCGTCCGTCCCGGCGGTCCACCGCACGACCCCACAAGTTTGACAGCCATGTGGACAGCTGCGCTTGATAGTGCGCAGGGAGGCAGAGTTGAACGATGCTTTGTGCTCGTCCAGAGTGGCTTTTCCCAACGGCCTCACAGCTTTTGGTGCTTCACCGAAATGGCCTCAATTTGCCCCCTTCCGGCTGTAAAACACCCTCGGGAATGTGGGGGCTGACGGGGTTAGTAGGGCTCCACGAACCGGAGTGATAGCAGAAGTGGGAAACTTATGCTTGCTATCCGCTGTGCGGTTGGTGCGGCAGCTGGCCACCCCGACGTCCTGGGGCCACGCCAAGTCCAGTGCGCTTTCCGTGCCGCTCTGGGAATATGCTGGGATGCCCGGCGCGTTCTTCAGTATGAAGCCTGTGTCGCCAAACAGGGCAACAAACTGGTCGGCGGTGTCTGGCTGTTCTGCGGGGCACGGCCGGGATGGAGGGGGGAAGATTGAAGTTTCCACAGAGCAGCGAAGGAAAGCCTCCCAGGGTACCCGCGAAGCGGTGGGTGCTCGACGTGGCCGGGGCTTTGCGGGGCATGCGAAATGCCTCCGGTACCTGGCGCGGGGTCGCGGTAGACCATCTCGGCGATAGTCCCTTCGACGGGCGAGTCTTCACCCCGCGGCTTCCATTGGACCCTTCGGGATTGCGCGTCTTCTTTTTGGTGTGCAAATATTGCCGTGCCGCCGCCCTGGTTGGTGCAGTCGCTGAAAAAGGTTGTGTGCCCGGGCGCCTTCCAGGTGTTGGCAGGACTTGGCGAGAGCTTCGCCTCCTGAAGGAGGTAACGATCCGCTTCAGTTGCGGGTAGTGGGGGCTGTTTGGCCTTGCTCAGGCCGTTCGCGTTCGCCTGTGCGATCGTGAGGGGTCCAGGGTTAGGCTCGACTCCTCCGTACCGAAGTTGCCACATTCTCAACTACAGAGCTGCGGCTGGCTGCAAAACCCGGCGCTCGAGGGAGGCGCTCACGACGTTTCCGCCCCTCGTGAGGGGGCGTTCAACCCAGTAGCCCTCGCTGTGTGATCTTCGGCGCTTGGCTTCCTCCGTGAAGGAATACTGGCTCCCAAACACCGCGAAGAGGTTGCCTACATTCATTGGGGCCCCGCCCTAGTCGTAGAGCGCTTTATTATCGTTAGTGCGCGCCTGCCCGCCCCACAGAACCGCAGGTGCGTGCATGTATGGGGTGTCGTGTGAATACCAAGAGCACCGCGCTCCTCCCGTTCGCTCCCACTTCTTCTCTGGCCCGTCCTCTCTTTCTTCCGTCCGCCACTGCCAATACGCGCACACATGCAAACCGGACCGCTTGTAGTGCATTGGAAGAGGCTAAACAGACACGCATAGACATACGCATACACACAACCACACAAACAGACTTGCACAGTTGTTTTCATCACCATCACCGCCTTGTCCATTTCTCGCGCCTTAGTTTTGTGGCACCCCACCAGGCTCAGCCCCCCTTCCCCAGCACCATATCCAGTCCTTTCCCGTTTCATCTTGTGCTTGCCGCCGAGCACTGGCACTCGCAGCCGCTTCCCCCCCCCCCCCTCAGCCACCAGCACCGCAATGGCGACCTCCACCACTGCATTTGCCGAGTTTGCGCGCGAGTGGGGTGCTCTTCTGGCACACGACTCATCCACGTCTCTGGATCATCTCTTCAGCGCATACATAGGGGTCAAAGAGGCGAATGATGTTACGTACAGCAGCAGCAGCGGTAACGGTAGGAGCAAGTCGCTATTTACCTCTCCTGTCGCGTCCGTCGAGGACTTCACGGACGTCTGGGCCGCAGCCAAGCGCGTGAACAAGGAGTGGGAAGCTGCTTGCATGGTGCGCAGCATACGCCGCTCCAGCGATGAGTCCATCACTCAGAACCAGCTGATGCTATCCATGCTCTGCTGGGCGGCCGCGCTGCAGCAGCAGGAGCACAGATTCTTCAGTGAGTTCCTTGCACAAGTGCGTGAGATGATCCACCATGCTGCGCTGCGTTGCGCTGCCTGCGCTAATGACGAGGGTGCGGAATCGATCTTCGAGGAGGTTGCGTTTTGCGTCGCTCTCGAGCTGCTTGGGTGGCACGACAGCTTGTTGATCTGCCTCCAGCGTGCCATGGCCCTCCCTCCACCTCTGCATACCGAGGAGGACGTTCTGCTGTTCACCCAAAAGGTAGTCCAGGAGCTCGCATCAGCCCTCAGCTCACGCAGGTCCAGCTCCGATAGTATGACTACCACCACCACCCGCACGTCAGCGCTAGGAAGCTCCTTTGGGCAAGAGCAGTTTGCGCACTCCCCCGGTGCTGGTACCACGGAAGAAGCGACAAGGTTGACTGTCGCTGTAGCGGGAGGAGATGAGGGTGTCGTTGGGACCTCCTTGGGGCAGCCGCTATCCAAGGATGATGCATCGTCATCGTCGAGATCCAGCGTCGAGCACGCGCGCGCGGTGGGACGCAGTGACACAACCACCTTTATCTTAGCTCCTACCCCTCCTTTTCATCAACATCACTGACGGTCGAAAGCCGCGGCAGCTGACTTGCGACTTGGTCACAACCGGTTCGATTGCCATTCCGACGCCCACGAAGTCGCCAATGGAGTCCGCTACGTCCACCACTTCAACCACCGCTTCCTCGCCCACAATTCCACCACCGTAGCTATTGGCCCAGCCCTCCCCCCACCCCCTGCACACTACCGTTGTAATCTCCGATGAGTGAATTGTTGACACCGACGGTAGCCTCCGCTCACCACTCATCTTCCACCATTGTAGCCGACTGTCCATGCAAGCGGCTGGAGGAATCGCTGCCGGACGTGTGTCGCCCTACCGTTTGCCCTCCTGTCCTTCAGCACACCCACCGTACAAGACGAGTGATGCACGCAGTACGGCCAAGTCCTCGGGCAGTGAAGCACACTCCAAACTGAGGATGGGTAAACGCAATTGTCTCGCTATGGTTTAGCACACGTCAGACAATGAGCACATGGCGATGGATGCCGCCGAGGGAGCTTGGGTAGGAAGTAGTGACACGGACGAGCGAGAGAGCTTGCACGAGTTGCCAAAACCGCCTGTGCGGTGGCTGTACGTTTCTCTCTCATGACGACACCGCGCGCACATTGTCTTCACGGTGCTAACACGTCTCGTGGGACAATTGAGTGTAGCGCTGGTTGTCTGACGCGTGCGCTTCGCCTCAATAGACTCTCTTGCTGCTTGTGTTTCCTTGTTTTGTGCAGCCTCACTTTACTGTGCGAGATCGGGCTTGGGGAACCGGTGCGGGAGGAGGAGGCGGGAAGAGTAGAGGAGTAGCGGATCTCTCATACCCCTGTCCCTCTCTCTCCTTCCGCGGTTAAAAATTCCCATCCCCCCTTCCCCGTTCTCTCACTGCTGGTGCAACGTTGACGACTGTGCTGCTGTGAGCAATTTGCAACTGCTGTCCTGCTTTACCTCTGCTGATCCGTCGGGAAAGAGAGAGAGATGCCACAGTCGCCCTTGTCCCTCTCTTTCTCTTCTCTACCCGATACCTGTCGTTTCTCTCTCTCGCAGTTCCTCATAGCTTAACACAGCGGCAGCCACGCACATCCCCTCCCCTTCCCTCACCCACTGACAAAGGCCATCGGTGCCGGGGCAGCGTGCGTGTGTGCGCACGTGGCTCGCTTACCACTCTTGGCAAAGCAGAGAAGCAATGGGACTTGCGAGCAGGAGCGGGGTTACCTCGTTGCGATGCCTGCGCACGCCTGCCTGCTCTAGCACGCTTCCTCAGTGAAGGACAGGGGCGTAGGCACGTACGCGCAGGTAAGCATCTCTGAGGCGATGAAGGAGTGGGACAGCTTACAGACCCCAAAAGGGAATCGTATGAAAACAAAACACGTGGGAGGAAGAGAGGATGGGATGGAGAGAGCATATCGATGTGGGGTGGAGAAGCAGGGAAGTATGGGTTTAGTTGTCTGTCTCTCTCGGTCTCCGCATGCACGGCTGATGCGGATAATGGTGGTAATGGTGGGACCACACGGGGGAGAGTGGATGCACGACGAGTCGAAAGGGACGTGTGCACACGGGTCCACACCCGCAGAAGCACTGGTAGCGGCTGTTGCTTCCCTCCCTTTCCGCTTCTCACTTGCGCACAGCTGCACTCGCACTTTTCTTCTTCATCGCACTATAAGCGGATAATTCTGTAGCGTGTACAGACGTGTGCGCGTAGTCACACACACACACACATCAGCAGCAGCAGCAGCAGCGATCTGTGAGCTTTGCGGTGTCGATATCTTACCGCTGCTCCCTTGAATTGCACGGTTTTTTCCCCTATTCTCCCCTTTCTTATTCTTGGGTATCAGCAGGCGCTGCCATGAAGGCGTGCTCATGCGTTTGTGCGTGCCAGCCCCGTTGCGTCGCAGTTCCTCTGCTCTTTCTTTAATATTTTGCATGTTTTTAGTGCTTCTCTCTTTCACGGGTTTCTCTTCTGCACATTTATGAAGCCTGTCTCGTGTGTTAGTGTCTTGGTTCCTCACCCCCTCTCGCTCTTCAGCCCCTCACCCCTTTCACACCTCTTTACCCACGTCGTTCTCCGTTTACCTCCCCTCGTTCTGTTTTTTCTGTTTATTTCCGCTTTACAATCGTCAGTTGCGCCCGCGCTATCTCGTTTGCACTGTCACTGCACGGTGCCGATCGCTGTGCTGGCAGCGGCAGCGCTTTGAGGTCCTAATTGTCGGTTGCCTTCTTGTGTATGGGGATTCTCAGCTTTGAGACGTCTCTCTCCCCCTTCACGTAGTCGCTTTTCTGGTTCTCGCGTTCTCCCTATCTATCACTGCTGTGCTCGTGGGCTTTCCTTGGAGACCACACCCCTCTCTTTTCCTCGCATGCCGCGCCTGTGCCTCAACAATCTCAAGCGCTGCTCGCTGTTGTCCTCTGCTCTCTCTTTTTTTTTTGGAGGGGAGGGAGGGAATATATGACTGTGTGTGTGTCTTTGCCTTTAGACTCATTCCTTCCACCCCTCCTTGATGACGGGGGGGGGGGATGCCTCGGTGCGTGGCCGCTGCGCACAGTACCCCCGCTCTGTGCGGGGAAGCTGGGCAGCCCCTATCCCTGCCGGCGCCGGGCCACCTCTGGTGGTGGCAGGGCCAAGCGCCTGTCACGTGGGGCGTCAGAGCGACGTGCCGCTACGGATGTCGGCGGTCGGGTCCTGGACGCGTTGTGTCGGAGCGGCGTGCGGCAGCGATCACGGCTGTACGATCCATATGATGGCAGGGTGTCAGCGTGGCGGCCGGCGAGGCGGATGGGTGTGGTTTGCGGCAGAGGCCGTGCCCCGGTGGCTGGGCCGGCATCGCTGTAACGCGTGCCTGCGGCTGTTTCGCACCCGGCGATGGGCCTGTGACACGCCGGGCTAAACTGGCGTTTGACTCGCATGCTGTACGGCTGAATGAACGTGATGATGGCAGAAAAGCAGAAACTTGTTTGGTGAATGTGGGGTGCTCGTGCGTGGTGTTGTCGGTGCTCTACGTCGAGGGGTGGATGTCAGTGTTTGCCTCGCAGAGTTTGTGTTCTCTCTCTTGCCGTCGACTGTTGTGGTTTGTACATTTGCATGAACACGCACATGCGTGTCCATATGAGCGCTGCTGGTGGAGGCTCTAGCAGCTGTGCTTCCTGCACGGCATACCGGCCCACAGGCAAACACTTGTTTTGTGCTGCCTCGTGTAGCCCCGTAATTACTCTTTTCTGTGTGCCTTGCCTTTGGTGATTGCAGGGGATGCTCTGAAGACGTTTTGCCTTCTTTCACGCGTCCAGTCTCTCTAACGCACGTGCCTGTGTGTGTGTGTGTGTGTGTGTGTGTGTGTTGAACGGCGAAATGATTTGAAGTCTTGCTCTGCGTGTGGAGAGGGCCACTACTGCTCCATCGATGGCAGAATCCGAGGATCAGGATATCGGTAGTCACTTGCGACGTTTACGTTGCTTCTGCATGTACGCATTCCTTTTCCTTCACTCTACACCAACCAAAGAGGCACACGTTTGTGTGCACAGATGTTAGCGTTGTTGCTGAGCGACTCCGAAAATCGCTAACGGCTCTGCACCACTGCCACTTTCTGCCGCACCATCGTTTTCAACTATTTTTCCCCCATTTGTTTCTCTCCTCCATCGTCACTACGCGAATGTGTGCGCTCGTGCACGTTATTTGCTCACTCTTCTTGTGCTTGGTTGTGTGCCATCGATAAGCTGTCTGTCCGTGCCTTCCCACCATTCTCCAACCCCCTTCCATCACTCCCTCCTCCCCACACATCGCCATCGACGCATTGGCCCCTCCTGCGTATCTCCCCATTTCTCCATCTTAAACAGAACAGCGAGAGGCAATGCAGGCCTACAAGCAGCTGGAGCAGCTCTCCCAGAAGCTGCACAATTTATCGCACTTTCTGTATCTCGGCAAATGGGATTCCGAGACTATGATGCCTTCAAAGGGCTCTGCTGCCCGCGGCGCTGCCATCGGTGAGCTACACGGGCTCATTGCTGAGCTGATCACCGCTCCGAGCACGAAGACTCTGCTGGACGAAGCTGAGAGAGCCAAAACCGAGCTCACCAAGACCCAGCAGGCGAACTTGCGCGAGTTCCGTCGCATGTACAGTGCTCAAGCGGCGCTGCCGAATGACTTCAGTATGCTCAAGGCGAGGCTTTCGACGACTGTTCCGCTTATCTGGGCTGAGTGCCGCAAGAACAATGACTTTGCAACTTTTGTGCCAACACTGAAGGAGGTGATTACGGTTGCGCGCAAGGAGGCGCAGTACCGCTCTGCTGCGACGGGCAAGCCTCTGTACGAGGCCCTGTTCAACCAGTACGAGTGCGGCATGACGCTGGAAACGGTGGATAGCATCTTTTCTGACGTAAAGTCGTGGCTGCCGGAGCTGCTGCAGAAGATACTGACTTTACAGAAGGCTGAGGGGCTGGAGGCGAGGGCGCCTGAGGCGCCTTTTCCCAAGGACAAGCAGGATGCTCTTGGGCGCCACCTTATGAAAGTGTGGGGCTTTGACTTCGAGTCAGGTAGGCTAGACGTATCCGCGCACCCGTTCACGGGTATGGTGAAGGAGGACTCGCGGATCACCACCAACTACGATCTGGAGGACTTCACCAAGGCGCTCTTCGCGACGATCCACGAGACGGGACACTCCAAGTACGAGACGAACTGCGGTCCGATGGATATGCGCGGCCAGCCGGTGTGTAACGCACGGTCGCTGATGATCCACGAGAGCCAATCGCGCTTTGCCGAGGTTGTGATTGGCCGCTCCAGCGCCTTCCCTGAGTTTCTAGCTCCGCTGCTGAAGGAGCATCTCGGTGAGCAGCCCGCGTTCTCTCTGGAGAACGTACGGCTGATGAGCCAGAGAGTGAGACCCGGCTTCATCCGGATATTCGCGGATGAGGTGTGCTACCCACTGCATGTCCTGCTGCGCTATGAGATAGAGCGTGCGCTAATCGAGGACACTATGGAGGTGGAGGATATCCCTCGCGTGTGGAACGAGAAGATGAAGGCGTATCTGGGTCTGGAGACGGAGGGACGTGACGACATTGGCTGCCTGCAGGACACGCACTGGGCGATGGGTGCCTTCGGCTACTTCCCGACGTACACGCTTGGCACCATGTTCGCGGTGCAGCTGATGTATACGATCAAGAAGGAACTGGGTGAGAGCACGGTGGACAAGTGCATCCGCACGGGTCAGATGGAGCCCATCTTTGCGAAGCAGAAGGATAAAATCTGGGATCAGGGCTGTCTGTACGAGACGGAGGAGCTGATGATCAAGGCGACTGGCGAAACGCTGAACCCCAAGTACTTCCGCGAGTACCTGGAGCGCCGCTACCTACGTCACGAGGACTGAGCGGGGTGCCATGCACCGTCATCACCACCACAGCCAAGGGTGCAGGGAACCCCTAATGCATGCACGGCATGCAGAGAGGCTGGGTGCTAAGCTGACTGCATTAAAGCTAGAGAGAGTTGACAGGGCGAAAACCCCCCTCACCACCTACCTGCCGGTGAGTCGACACTTGTGCGCCTGGTTACTGCCGTGTGTGTGTGCCCCTCTCGAAGGAGTGCGCCTTTCTCTTTCTCCGGATCGTTTTGTGCTTGTTGCCCTCACGCCGTGCGGCATTTCACCAGCTTCAACGGTGCCTCTGTTGGTGCGTGTGCTTTGCGAACCTGAGGGCATCGCCATAAGAGGACGAGAAAAGTATAACATCATGCAATAATGAGCGGAAGTTTGTGCGCGCATCGACTTCCACAGGGCTGAGAGGGTGAGTATCGCAGCGTGAATGGCCGCGGGTCATGGGTAAGCGGATGGGGGAAGGGGGGCGCAATGCACCGTGCCCAACTCCGAGTGTATCTGATGAAGAAGTGTTGTACAACGCCTACTAATCCTACCTCGACTGTCGCACATCCCCTGTCCACCCTCGTCCACGTCCTCCACGCTAACCTGGCCTTTCTCTTGCCCTCTCCTTCATGCAACTAGTGTAGTACGGTTGCCTATCGGACAAGCGACGTGTGTGTGTGTGTGTGCCTGTGTCTTCGCATCTGACTTCACTTTTTTAATTTCGCGTAGTGTGTCTTTCTGTTATGTTTTAGCGCTTCTATGTTTTGTTTCGTAAAACGTTAGCGAGTGAAGGGGTTGCACTGTGGTGTGAAAGAGATGGAGGAGAGAGAGGGAGGTAGGATGCAGGACTTTGCAGCGCTCGTGTGCGTATGTGGTGTCCAGCTGCCCTTCTCTCCCTCTCTTGCCCTCTTCCTCTGTTTCTCCCTCTCTGTGCCACCGGTGCACTTCGATATTTTTCTTCTGATCATTCCGTGCACCTTTTTCTACTGCTCTGTGCCACCCACTACCAGTGCGGAAATAGTACGCAGACGTGCACGTCCCACACGTACGTACATGCGCCTGCGCTATGCTGTGCGTGATGCATCTGTGCCTTTCGTTTTGCCTTCGTATAATGTATGCTGCGTTTCCCCCCATTTCAGCTACACGCACACGCACCCGTTGTAGTGTGGGTGCACCTACAAAAGGCAGATATTGGCAAATCTCGTCTCTTTTCCTTCTTGCTCTTCTCTCCCACACCTGGCAAATGAAAGCAACTGACACCCCCCACACTGAAGGGAAAAGCGAGCACGTTAGTCTTGTCTGAATGGTGTCCAGATTGCTGATTTGTCATTCTTCAGTATGTGTGTGTGGGGGGGGGGGGGGGGTGGGTGGGCGAGGGGGTCACGCGCAGACATCGATTTCCCTCTCGTCTTTCCACGTTCGGTTTTCTTTTCCTTTTCTCAGACGTCGGTCACGAAGTTTCACAGCCTCCCCCCTCTCTTCCCCCCCTCTCTCTCTCTTCCTCAATGCAAAAGTTTGCTTCCCTCTTGTTGGAGTTGCAGTCATTTCTGCCAGGTGGCCTCCGACCGCGAGGGACCGGTATACAATGGGCGGGGCGTGCGGCAGCTCTCTTTCCTCCTCCTTATCTTAGGGAGAGTACTAACTGGCTTTGCTACTTTGTCCGTGAGCTCCAGTCTGTTCCACCCGATCAGTCCCCGTTGTGTAAGGTGCCAGGTGGGACATGGTGGACAGAGGGAAGAGGGAACTCGGCACCTTCGTGGTAGGGGGCCTTCCAAAGGTAGCCCGCCATTTCGCAAGGGCAGAGCGTCAACGTGAGTTTTTTTCACATGGCGACGCTCAACACGTTATTGGAAGGCGGCGGCCCCATAGCCGATGAGACAAATGAGGTGGAGCACCCCCGCTCAGCCGATTACCTCCTCCTCCTCCTTCTTCCCCCCCTCTCTCTGATTTCACACTAACGGGGACAGGGGCTATTCATGTATGCGCGTGTGCGCCTGCGCCAGCATGTGATAGAGGCACTTTTTAAATTTGCTTATCTCTCCATTGTTTGTTTGTCTTCACTTGCTCTCTTCTCCCCCCCTTGTCATTGTCTTGATTTCTTTCCCCTGGCCATGCCGTGTTGTAAATGCCATATGCCCCTCCCTCCCCTTAGGGGGTTAGCTTTCCTCGGTCCCTCACCGCTGCACCTCTCAACGCGTAAGATGACGCGAGGTGGCAGACGGGTGCAGCACCACCAGCGACGACGACCACGATGGCGTGTTAGCTTGACGGCCGTGAACTCTGCTCGTGAATGCAGGAATATACACACCGAAACAGACCGACAGAAACAACGCAGGGGGCAGACCAGCCCAACTGTGTAGTATACATACACACACACACACACACACGCACACACGCTTGATGCGCGCTACACTGAGGACACTGCTAAGGAGACGCCAACAGATCCACAGTGTGTCTGTTGTCGTGTTTAGGTGACCCTCACTGATGCTGTCTCTCTTTCTCTCTATGAGCGAAGAGGATTTTGCTGCCTCTCCACATCTCGCCGACCACTACACGCCGCCCCTCTTCCTTTCTTCCCCCCTTTTGCCTCTTATGTTGGTGCACTTGTTTTGACTGCGATTGGCTTCGATGTCGCGCGCGCTCTCCCTCTCTCTTTCCCGTATGCTCATTGTCCGCGGCGTCTACGCAAAACAGTGCATTGGCGCAGGGGGTTTGACACGGCACCAAAGGTGAGCTAGCGGTGGTGGTGGTGCGTGCAGCAGCGCGTCTTTACATTTGTACGCTGTTGAATGGGGGGAGACCAAACCGTGTTTGCCGACAAGGCTGCTTCACTAGATTCACACACCCACCCACATACTCTTTTTCTGCCTGCTTCATTGGCCCGCCCCCTCGCCTTCGAGTTGGCGTAGGTGCGCTTGTGCACGTGTGTTACTGTCGTGTCGTCTTACTCCCCTTTGTTTTGCCGTGCCCCCCCGCCCCCCCTTCTCTGTCCCCGCGTGTAATTTCATCTCGGGCCAACTTTTAGGCACACACGCGCGCCAAGTCGGCTTTCGACACGGCAGTCGCTGTAGTTTGGACGCAGAGACAGAGAGAGAGGGAGAGGGTGAGGGAAGGAGTGACACAGTAGCGGCTGATACGCATGCATGCGTCCCCTCCCCGGTTACGCGTACACACACGTACACCCACTTGCAGCATAGAGCAAAAGAGAGACAATAGATAGAGACGAGAGAGGCGAAAAGGGACAGCACGTATCAGTGCCGACGTCATCTGCGCGACGGCACGAGTTACCTCTGCTGCTTCCCTTTTTGTGGGTTGCCGCGGCCAATTCAGCTACACTTGTGCGCTCAGCCGCAGCTGCTTCTGCCATTGTTTCTGTTTGGGGATTGTAGAGGGGTTTACGTGTGCTCGTTGGTGTCCCTGTGCGTCCGTGCGTGGGTGTGACGTGTTCACACGCAGGTACGTGGGCAGCAGAGCCGTGTAGAGAGAGAGAGCCGCCCCAGCCCTTGTGCACGTGACGCCTACGGGCTGAGTGGGAGACAAAGGTGCGACACCACCACTGCAGAAGGTGCCAAAGACAACTGCCACTCACCTCACGTAATCATGCGTCGTCGACTGAGCGACTCCCGGCCACATGTGCTGTTCCAATCACTGCGCTCGACCTGCACTGTGCAGTCACTGACGAAGGCCCAAGCAGCGCTCGCAAGAGGGAAGGCTCCGTCGGTGGATGCCGCTGCCGAATACGCAGAGTTCTTTCGCGTCCCCATCTCACTAGACTCCGGTGTCGTGCGTAGTACCCAGGAATACTACAGAAACATTCAGAAGCTGGCCGACGCTAAGCAAAGCACCGATGCGCAGCATAGCTCGCCGAAGAATGGCTTCGACCAAAGCAGCGTGGCGACTTTCCTGGCGGGGTACCACTTTCCAACAGCGACCTTTCACATCTTCTCCATCGCCGCGGACAAAATTGTGTGTAGCGTGGACACGAGCGCGGGGGCTGCAGAGATGTGGAGTTTAGCGGATGAGCTCGTGGCCCATATGAACGGCAAATCGCCGCAGCTTGCTCTTATACCCGTTGTGGAGACGGAGCAGGAGCGGAAGAGTCTGCAGGTGCCTCTCCAAAAGCTCACGGCCTTGTTGAGGTCCAGCGGGCTGCAGGTGGTTGCTCACGTTGACACCCTCGAGCTGAGCTCCGCGCTGTGCCGCGATCCTCCGTCGCCGGGTGATATCACACGCAATGCTGTGTCTGGTGTGTCTCCGACTCCCGTGACTCTCAAATGGTTTCAGGCGCATTGGGCGTTCATCCGCACTGCGGCTTGCCAGGCAAAGCCGACGGACCCGCTGCAGACACTGAGCACGTACGTGCTGCCCCGCTTTGCCGTCTACCTTATTCACCTCGTGCATGCCGGCACTCGCGGGCTTAACGTGTCACTCTGGGATCCGGTGCGTCGCCGCCGCTTTTCCGCCAAGGGCATGCTCTCTGACGTACTCGCCTGCCTGCTTGATACGCGCTCCAGCCAGATGATTTTGGTGCCCACGCACCGCACCGACCGCGCTGCGCTCTTCCGCTGCCGCACCGCCGTCATGAAGGCTGGCCATGATTGCGTCGTCGTGTACGCGTCGGAGGTGAGCGACCGCCTGCGTGGCTGCTACCAGTCCGACCCAATGCGATACTGGGGCGTGATGAAGGAGACTGCAGGTTTCCTGGACGCAGATTTGCTATTCAACATCTACATATCCGCCGGCAACACACTCCGCAGTTATCAGCGCAAGAAGCTCACCGAGAACCAGTCATGCCACCACTTGAGTCTGTTGACCAGCTCCTCGGATGAGGGGGTGGAGTCCCCACAGATTGTGCTCGACTGGGTCCGCTACTTCACGCATCCCAAGCGCGTTGCAGCCGAGAAGGCGGAGCTGCGCCACTATGACAAGTTCATTGCCATCGCCTACGTCGCCACCGATCACACTGTGCACGGCCAGCCGATGAACCCCGTGGCGGAGATTAATCACGTGTTGAGTGCGTGCATCACCGACCACGCGAATCAGACAGTGGAGCCGTGGGCTATCTACACCAAGCGCGGACAGTTCTGCTTACCCTGTCTTGACGGATACGACGTGCTCGTCACGCACGATGCCAAGTCGTTATTGCTGCTGCTGTCGGGTGACGCCGAACTTCACAAGTTCATCCAACGCGGCGGCCGTGTTTGGTGCGTGACGCTAGCCGAGTATCTTCTAGAGGCGCAGCGATGCACCAGCAGCAGTAACAGCCTTCACGATTTGGCCCTTCGTCACGGTGTGCAGCTGCCGCCGTTGTCGCGTGTGGGTACGCCAAACGATCGTCTCCCGTTTGCCTATCAGCGGCAGTTTCTTCGTCACACAACGCCTGCGGTGGTGAAGGTGTTTGCGGGGCAGCTCAAGCGTGCACTTGAGCAGTGCCAGGTGCTGAGCCTGGCGCATCGTATGGACTCCTTGCTGGCGATGACGAGCATCGAGAATGCTGGTATCCACATCGACGCGGAAGAGGCAGCGCGGCAGACGGCTTCCTTGAAGAGCGCTGCATCTGTGCTAGACGCGGCGATGGAGGCCTACGTGCCGCGCGAGGTACCACTCGACATGAGGATGTATTTTGACTGGGCGTCTCTGCAACAGCAGCACGCCTACTTCTTTGGCGGTACCGTTACGCTGGGTCACCGGACCCAAGTCCGCGATACGCCTCTATGGACGTCGAATCTGGTTCATCTCTGCCACCGCTTTGGCACTTTCACCCATATGGTTGGGGAGCTACACCTGCAGCGTTACGCGGCCCAATGTGCGCTGCCCACGACAGGGCCGTTGCCTGCCCGTATCCATCAGTACATCGAGGCTCAGGGATCGCAGAAGCTGAAGACGTACCGCATTGTCTTCTTCGACATCGAGACAACAGGGCTCAACCCAAGTACGGACGCCATTGTGGAGGTGGCCATGTTCGACCCCATCGAGAACAGCACGTTTCACACACTCGTAAACCCGCAGCGCCCCATCTCGCCACGGACTGTTGGCATTCACCACATCACGAACGAAATGGTGCGCGATGCGCCGACTGTGGACGTGGTCGCAAAGAGTATCGGCCAGTACCTGCGCCTCGACATGGCGTCGTACAACCCGCATGAGATTTTGGTGCTGGTGGGTCACAACGTCTTCTCCTTGGACCAGCCGATGCTGCGCCGTGCGCTGGAGTGTTACGCGCCGGAGTGCCAGCTGGACGGCGTTCTGTTCTGTGACTCGCTGGCGTTGCTTAATTCCCACCGAAGCGTGCTGCGATGGCGCTTGCGCGGAAACCGTGCGAATCAACCCCTCATGGAGGCCCTCGCATCCTCTCTGCGCCTCAGTCGACTGATCACAGCGCTCAACGTGCGGCCGGAGGGAGACCTGCATCGCGCTGACACAGACACAAAGGCGCTCTGGTACGTGCTAGTCAACATTCTCGGCGTTGCCGGCAAAGAACCCACGGTGCAGCGTGACAAAATTTTGCTGGAGGCCGCCAACTGCTTCCTGCGCGCTCCGTCGATCGGGTGCTTTGTGCCAGCAGAGCGTCAAAGTCGCCTTGTAAAGGTGCGTCTTCCCGGCGTAGCCGCCGACTACATCAGTAACGCGAAGCTGATTGCAAGTCTGCAAGGTAAAGTCTTCTCCGACGCTGTGCTGACGTCCTTGTACGCACACGGCGTGAAGCCGGCCGGCCTGCTCCTGCAGCGGCAGCTGCTCAACCGTCACACCTCCACCTTCCTGCAACCGAGCGCAAACGGACGGCTGGCCATTCTGCATCGAGACGGTAGAGTGCACCAGCATATCGACATGACCGCCACGACAACGTCGCGCACTGTCAGTGCCTACCCAAGTTGCCAGAATATTCCCAAGGACGATAAGTCGTCTGTGCGGCGTCTCTTCGTGTCCCGCTTCGGCTCCCAAGGGCGCTGCGTCGAGGTGGACTACTCACAGCTGGAGATCGTGGTGCTGGCGATTCTGTGCAACGACGCGAACCTGACACATGACCTCAATCACGGCGTCGACTTCCACGTGAAGCGGGCAGCGTTCTTTAGCGGGCTACCGTACGACGAGATCTATCAGGGCTATAAGCGAAATGTTCCCAAGTATGTCAAGCTGCGCAGGACGGCGAAGCAGTTTTCCTTTCAGCGTCTGTACGGCGCTGGGGTGCCACTGCTGCACAAGACAACTGGCATTCCAGTAAAGGACCTTGAGGCGTCGATTCAGAGAGAGAACGAGGACTACCCCGGCATCGCGCAGTTTCATCGCACTATCCGGTCTGTCGCGCTTCGCCCGAACAACCCAGGGCTGCCCACCAGCTTCATTGCCGAGATGCCGACAGGGTTGCGGATGAGCCTGCGCACGCGGGATGTGGTGCTGAACCTGCCTCCTATCAAGAACTACCCAATTCAGGGCTACGGCGCGGAGCTGGCGCAGATGATGCTCGGCCGGCTCTTCCGACACTTTATGCGGAGGGACTTCTACAAGAACCGCGCGTTTCTCATCAACTTTGTGCACGACTCGGTGTGGATGGATTGCCATGTCGATGTACTGCGTGAGTGTGTGACAGACACGTGCCGCATTCTCGGCTCGGCTCACGAGTACGTCCCGAAGGTGTTCCCTGGGGTGAAGATCAGCGTGCCGCTGCAAGTCTCTGCGTCGTGCGGGGTAGACATGTGCTCTATGGAGAACATCAGGGGTGACGACTACACGTTTGTGTTGAAGCAGCGCAAGACGAGGTCAGCGGAGGTGCAGGACTTTTTGGACCTGACGACGGCCAAGTCGAACTTCTCGGCGGTGATGGAGGAGAGCGTCGCGTCCGAGGAGGAGGCGACCGTGTGAAGCGTACCGAGGGCGTCTGTGCGTGTGTGTCTCTTCGTATGAACTTCATTGTGTGTGTGTGTGCGTAGTGACGGCGATGTTGCTGCCCTTTGTTTTTCGTTGTTTGCAAGGAGACGCAGCCGAGCCTTCGTCATGGTTATTTTAGCAGAGATGAGGACGGGGTGCGGGGATGGGCGACGGGTGAGTGATGACTGCACGCGCACGCACACAGCACCACGCATACATCAGCTCCATCCCTCCACTCTCGTGTGTGGGGTACACCTCGCAGGAGTACCCCACACACGAGAAGGGTTGGAGCGCTTCTTTGCTCAACAGAGGCGGACGTTATAGTGTGGCTTTTCCTCCTCCTGCGTGAGGAATGGCCTTTATGCCTATCCGCTGACTCACCACGTTTTGCTATTCATTCCCCCATCTATGAAGCACCCATGCACTCAGCACGGGAAGGGCAGGGGTGGAAGATGGGCGGAGATGCGCTTCATGCAGAGGTGCGTGATTTCAGTACCTTTTATGCTCTTGCTCCACAATCAGCGGTCCTTACGCGCTTTTTCCTCTCTCACGTCAACACTGCCGCTTTTCTGCCTTGAGTGATCCCGCAGTCGGCGTATTTTGTTGTGTGCTCTTCTCCATTCGATTTCTCGGCTCCGCTTTCTACATGATTGCGCCATATCACACTCATCCAAGCATACCATCCACCTCGGCCGCAGTGTGAGCCTCCATTTATCGTTGTCATGGACGCTGCTGCGCCACCTTCACGGCCGACGCCGCAACCCTGCTACATGGACATGTTGCTGGACAGCGGCAACGAGCATAAGCTGGAAGCGCTGAAAACAATCCGGGAGGCCGGCCAATCTTCAGAGGCTGCGTCCGAGGCAGCTCCACCCGGCCTCGATGACACCGCAGCTGCACGTCATCGGCAACTCGTGACTCGAGTGTCAACACCGGAGCGCATTCGCCGCGCCTCGGCTCGCCTTTATGACGACATTCATGCTATTATGGATCGCCACGACGCTCGCACCAGCCGTGAGCTCGAGCTGCGGCGCCGCGTCTCACGGGGTGCGCGTATTTCGTATCTGGCGGAGCAATGTGGTCGCTTGCGTCTGGGAGTGCCTGGAGCTCCTCGCGTCGCACCCGCGGAGAAGACGGCGCTGCCCAATGTGCACGAGTTGTTTGAGGAGTCGCGGCAGGCTCACCTGGCCGAGGCCCAGCGGCAGCGCACGTACTTCCCATCCTCTAGCAAACCCATCGCCTACTCCCCCAAGAACCCCAGCACGTTTAGCTACCGATTCCAGTCGCATCCGTCAGCTGACAGCAACACGTGATACCTTGTCTCCCCCTTCTTCGACCTCTGCGCGATGCCACACCAGGCATTGCGCTTCTTCACTGGGGTGCGCGGTGCTCGGCCAGTTGGAAATCGTGACCGAGATGGCGGCAGGGGGTGTTGTAGGTGAGGTGAGGAGTCAGTGCTACGGCGTGAGATGCGTCCTCAATGAAGGCCGAGTGGCTACCCTCTCCCTTTGATGCACGAAAACCATCTTGATGTACAGTACAGCTCATACGCACTAGTGCTCCCTCCCCCCTCTGCGCCTATTGCACTCTTTCCCCTACACCCTCCTCCTTTCTTGCTCTAGTCTCCATCTCCCTCTGTCGCCTGCCACTTCCTGTGCGTGTGCGGAGGAGGTGGTGCGCCTGTATTCCCCTCACCTCTGCCCTTCTCTCTTTCCCCAAGTACACGCTTATTGGCGTGTTCCTCTTCACGCCGTCTTGTTCATTCATGTTTGCTCTCTCTCTCTCTGTATTGGGTGCGTGCTCAACAGCTGCGCCTCAGCTGTTGCTGCATGAGGTGCTGTGACTTCACTCTTCTGCGTGTGTCTTCATGTGCTACTGGCTCGTCGCCACAACGGCTGCGCAGGTTACGTTCGCCATGCACCGCAAGCTCCATGTGTGTGCCTCTCTCTGACCCTCTCCACCCCTTGTACTCTTCCTCTTCGTTTTCTCACGCGGCCTCTACACTCTCCCTCCTCTCTTCACGCCCTTCTTCCCTTCCCCTTTCCATCATACATATCTTTGCGTGTGTTGCACTCGACTGTCGAGTGGCACGTAGACGGGACGCGAGCAAGACGACAGCGCCCCCCCCCTTCCCATACGCACACACGCACTCAAACGCTCTTCATGTCCCATTCATGCGCACAGGGCGGTCCGTCCGCGTCTTCTACCTTGAGCGCTACCACCACCACACCTACTGCTGATATTGTCTGCGAGCTGTCTCCTGTGCAGCCGGGCCGTTCACATGACACAACCACCCGCGTGGAGGAACGACTGCTGCGGTACGGCGCAGTGTACCAGGAGAGGCTGCGGGAGGCACAGAGGCACAAGCGCATCTCCGAAGAGGCTGCCTTGAAGGCTATTGTGCGACTGCCGTCACCTGCACTTCAGCGGCGCCTTTTCGTTCCCACACTCTCCCTTCATGCGTCTGCCGAGGCTGCCCGTCAACATCGAGCTGAGCGCCAATCCGTCCTTCTGTCGGAGAAGGCAACGCCACACACGTGCCAGCCAGCCATCCTGCCCGTCTCACGTGAGATGGCAGCCGCGGAGCGGAAGCGGAACGGCTGGATGCGGCTGCCTGTCGGCGATGTGCTGATGGAGCGCCACAAGCGCGTGGAGGGGCATCTCGAAGAAAAGCGCCAGGAGGAGGTAGCGAGATTTTCTTTCAAGCCCTCGATCTCTGCCCGTGCACGCATCATAAAGTCCAGCCGACCCGTTGTCGAGCGACTCTACAGTGGTGCCCGAGGTACAGGGGCAGGCACCACAGCTTTCGCTGATGTGACCAACCTGCCCAGCACGAGCAGCGCAAAGCCCAAAACGGCGTCCGCAGCGACATACCAGCGTCTTTACAAAGACGCGGTGACCCGACGCGCTCATGACCAAGAACAGGAGAACCTGGCGCATGTGCGATCGAAAAACGAGTTCTGCCCCCGCACCGACACCGTCAGCGGCCTCATCGCGGCACAGCGAGGCGATACCACTCACGAGCGACTCCTGCGTCCGAAGGCAGCGTTGGATCGGGCGCGCCACGTATGCCCGGAGGAGACGTTTGCGCCGCACATCAACACATCGTCCCGCTTTGAGCGGGCCTCACTGTCCGCCCGCACCGCGATGTGGCAGCGACGTCGCAACGAGCGGCTGCACCACGCCCTAGTGGAGCGGGCTGAGGCTGAGATGCGGGGGTGTACTTTTCATCCTAACACGCTGCATGGACCTTCGGCATTGCCGCAGTCTCGTGCGCGCGAACCGACCGACGGCTGTACGAGCTCCCCCGCAAGCATCATTGGTTCCGCTGAGGAATTGCTGAGCCGCGTCGACCTCGAGCCGTTTGCGCCGCTGCCGGAGTGCGACCGCTGTGCTCCCCTATTCTCTGATGACGACGCATTACCGGAGACCGCTCTAGCCGACATCCTGGCGGTGCTTGAGGAGGCCGAGTACATCTCTGAGGCACTGCGCCTCCACCCTAAAACACGCTTAGACGTAGACCAATCGCTGCCCACCTCCCTCTGACCAAGAGCCTGTACTGGGCCCCCCTCAGGGTCGCACACACCTTTCCTCTTCGCGCGCATGTATTATGTGAGCTTGAGAAGACCTCTGCCGCTGCCACTGGCACTGCTTGCACCCCTTTTCTCCCTACGCATTTACCCCTGTGAAACGCTCAACGCTCTTTCTGTTGTGTGTGTGTGTGTGTGTGTGACCTACATCCATTCCTGTGTGTACACGGCGCAGATGCTGAGTTCCCCTACATCTGCTCCCTGCTGGCGGCTTCTGAAGAGCCGTGTTTCATAGGTGGGATGTCGCTGGCACACGCACTGCCGAAGGCCAGCCCGGTGAATCAGCGCTCATGTGTCATGGTCGTCATTACCACCGCTGCTGTCTACTTTCTCAGCGAATGGGTGACGGGTTGGCTGTAGCACTGCACAGGCGAGCCGCTTCTGTTTTGCCATTTCTCCATTCTCTCCCTTTCTTGCTGCGTCAGCGTGACAGGCAAAGCCCCCTCGACTCCAGCGGCGCAACTTGTGCCTACGTCATGTGAGCGACAGCTCTGCTCTCCTCTCCACCGCCCAATAATTTCCCCTGTGTAGGCGCCATGTCTGCCACACCGCCCCTCCCGTGTGTTTGGCTTCTTCTCTCCGTTTCCTGCGACCCCCTTTTTCGTCCTCTCCTCATGTCTTTCTGATCGAACACGCCGCGGCGGCGAATGACCACCGTCATGACAGCCGAGACATGTGTGTGCGAGCCCGCGTCTTCCTCTCTGAGTCGCATGAACACAACGGAGAGGGACGGGGCAGGCCTCCGTCGCTCCATTCGATACGTGATTGGCGTGGACGAGGCAGGCCGTGGCTGTATGGCGGGCCCAGTGGGTGTTGCTGCTACCCTCTATCGCGTTTCCGCCACGCCTGTACGCTACACCGTGGGAGACAGCAAGAGGATGAAGGAGAGCGCTCGCGCCGAGACGCTCGAGGCAATGTGTGCGGAGCTAAGTGATGCAGGCGTCAAAGGCTTCTTGGAGACCACTATGCGGGATGGCGCGTGCTGCGTCGTGCGGTATCAGCAACGGCAGCCGCTGCAAGCGGTGTCCGCGGTGCTCGTCGACATCGGGGTCATCCACGGACGCAATATCCTCAATGCTACACTAGAGGGGATGTCTGCGGTGTGCAACACCATCGTGCGCTCGTACAATGCGGTGAGGGGGCTTCAGATCCTCACTCCGCTGACCTGCGCGATTCTCATCGACGGTAATCGAGTGCCGTGGACGTTCCTGTCTGGCGAGGAGCGACAACAAGTGCGCATGCAGGCGGTGAAAAATGTTGAGGCTCGTAAGCGGATAGGCGTCGACTACCCTGTCTTGGATGGGTTCGGCTGCACAGCCGTGATCAAGGGCGATGCGACGGTACTGTCCATCGCGGCTGCATCGGTTGTAGCCAAGGTGGCGAGGGATGCATATGTGGTGACCGTCATGCATCGCGCGTTCCCCCACTACGGCTTTGACTACCACAAAGGTTACTGCACCGCGGCGCACAAGATGGAGCTTGCAAGGTGGGGTCCCAGCCGTTTTCACCGCGTCGACTACGCGCCTGTAAAAGCCGTCTTGAAGGCGAGAGAGGCGGGGTAACACAAACTCCCCCGCACCCCTGGGCGAGTTCGGTAATGTGACAATCAAGACGGCGCTCTCTCACAGAGGCCGCATCCACCTTTGCTCCGCGCCACCTTCGCGGAGGAAAAATGTGAGACTCACTAGAGCGACAAAGTAATAGCAGAACGCAGCCCCACAGTAGTGGGGGTGAAGGGACTGCACCGCTACCACGTCATCGTCTGCTCGACCCATCGGGTATAGCAGCCCTTACGTGGGCACCCGTTGCCCACTCACACCCACACAGGCATGTGAATATGTGCTCTCATGTCCTTGCCGCCTTAGAGGCTTCCTTTCTCTTCCCTACCGCTTCTTTCCTCACCACATATCACCTCTCATTGCTCGCGCTTCACAGCCAACGTTTTTGTGTCCACACCGACGCAGGAGAGAGAGAAAGAGAGCATCTCAGTGCGTCGATTTTGTCGCCCAGCACCCTTTGCCTGGTGATCGGTTGTGGTCTTTCATTACGGACCGCGCCGTTGACACGCGGAGAGCAGGTCTTTGTGCACATCCACTCAGGGCGCGCAGTTCAACATGCCAGTACAGACTCAAACACAACGGGGCCCGCGTGTCACCAGCACCGGAGTATCCACTGGGAAGAATGACCACATGAGTGCCACCAAAGTGTTGACAGTGAAGGCCATGGCGGCTTCGATGGAGCACTTCCTTGATGCTCAAGAAGCTGCCCTTGAGCGAATGTTGGACTCATGTAGGAGTGACGCGAGTCAGGCCCCGTCTCTGTGGCGTTTCAGCGATGCGGCTGCAGCAGCCCAGCTTCAGCAGAACGTACTGCGTGCTACAGGCTCAAATTATCACACTGTCAATCTCCCCACAGACGACACAGCGGCAGATGATAGACGAGGCACGAGCCAGACTCACCGCGCAAGCGTCATGGCAGAGCTGTTCAAGCAAGAAAAGGCCTCGCGGCACGCGCTCGCGGCAGGTCAGTGGGTGACCAGGGAAGCAGAGTCTCTGCGGCGCACCGCTGAGCTTGAGGCGGATAAGCTCTGCCTTGCCCAGGCCCGGAACCAACTTCTGCGAGGACGTCTCGTCAAACTTACCCGCGAGCGCCGCAAAGGAACACGTCACGTGGCGCTGAGTCACGATGGGAGTAGTGCTGATGTCGTGGGGTGTAAGCGAGTACCAATTTTCCCGATTGATTCAACACCTAATGGTCATCGATACACGAACGACATCGTCGAGGCCAGGCGCCAGCTCGACCTGTGCACAAAGGAGCTGGAGGAGAGCCAGCTGCGTCTACATCAGTTGCAGGAGTATCACTTGGGCCAGCTTAGTGGACACCTTCGACCTATGGTGACGGCAAACGATGCGCTGCGCACCACCGAGAACTTCCTCGACCCAGACACCAGCATGGCGGTGCGTGCCACCGTGGTCAACGCCTTATTGGAGGTGAACGGCGCCCTGAAGCCGCTGCCGGTGCAGGAGAACAGCCCACAGAGCCTGGACGCTGCTTTGCCGTGCCTGGACAACGTCACAACATTATGGGATAGGTTGGCAGTACAAAACTTCGTTGTGGGGCGCATCAACCGTCTCTTCACCTGCATGTGCCCTACAGCACCACCGCTGACGCTGCTGAAGGACACGTGTATGATGTAAAAGAAAGATCAGAATAAGACACGCTACGACGGTGCTCGCAAAACTGCACGACGTGAGACAGGCGAGGTGAACACATGCGGAACGTGCCCCCCCCTCCGCGTGAGGGAGCAGGCGGGGGGTAGTAGGGGTGTTGTGTCCGATAAAGTGAGAAGGCCCATAGCGCTCATGTGAGATGCTTACTTAACACCCCCTTTCACCATCTCTTTCTCTCGATGTGAGACTTATGTCTGCCGTGTTGTAGGCCGCGCTGCAACGCGTGACGCACCCCTCCCTCTTATCTCATGTGCAGTAAGTAAGTATCTCTTTGTACTTGCTTCTCTTTTTTCTCAGTCACCTCCTCCCGCCCCCCCCTGCCCCCGCATATATGTCAGTACTGATCGATTCGTGCGTGCCTTCGTTCGGTCTGTGTCGAGAAAGGGACCCTTTCCGACGGATTCGCATTGTGTCGTCGCGACCACACCACGGTTCAACAGGTTTACCACAGCCGCTGCTGGCAACGCTGCCGTGACACTGATTAGATCTGTGGCTTGTCTCGCCCTCTCCACTCCCAGCCGCACACACGTGACGTGTCTACCCCAAATGTTGGCTGCCTCTCCTTGGTGCCTTTGAGGGTGCCTCTCTCCTTCATTGGCGCCTCTGCTCACAACACTACTCGCTGTGCTCTTTTTCACCGCTGCATTATTTCCGTCCTTCTCTCTACGCCTCCTCAGAGCGAGAGTTGCCGTCTGGCATGTACGGCTCTCTGCACTTGGGCACATACACCGACAATATTTCCTTGCGTCTGATTCAAGCGTGTCACACATTGCCCACGGCAACATCGGTGTTGCCAACATGATGGACCCCCGCAACAAGCAGCTCCCGCGTGTTGTGGAGGTGTCAGGGGATCAGCGTAATCGAGTCCAGCGCCTTTACGAAGCAATTGAGCATCTCTCGCGGCGGTGTCGTCATCTCGAAAACACAAACGAGCGGAGGTCTGTCGTTATCGACGACCTTCGCGCACGCGTCGCCCGCCTGGAGGAGCTTTTTGGCAAGAGCCAGGGCGAGATGGCCTACGCTCAGCAGCAGCTGGAATTTGTTGTGATGGGCTTAGAGAGTCAGCATGGCATCGTTTCTGATCACACAGAGCAACTGCGCCTCTTCGCCGACGAGTCCACTCATCGCGGCTGTGCAACAGTGCAAGGTAGCGCGCAACGCTCGCTCCTGCTGCTCATCGGCAATTGGCTCTACACACCTGTGGTGCACTTCGCCAAGGGCATGTACACCATCTTATCCCCCATCATCACCACCGCGCAGTCGCTTTCTCTGCTGAACTCCGACGTGCTCCACCGCAACTCCAGCAACCGCCTTCGCTGGGGCGCAGCGAGGAAGGGCGACTTACTCGCTATGCTGCAGCGTGGCGCGCTGGACCCCGACTCGGCTGCTAACCGAAAGTGACGGTGGACGGTCGTGTGTGTATGAGCCTCCTGTTGGACGACTGCCTCGCTCACATGGACGGTGTGAGCAGCAGCAAAAGGTGCACATACACACTGGCCCACATGCGTGCACGTCTTTGCTTTGCCAATCGCTACCACCTCTGCTGCTGATGCTGATGCAGTCAAGTGCCCAAGGCCCGCACAAATCTGCCAAACCTCCTCTGCGTGCATTGTGCGTCTCTTTTCTCTGTCTGGGAATAACTGTAGAATGAACGCCAGCGCATGGAAGAGCGAGCCTGCGTTGGCCCTTGTCCGCCTCTCACCTGCATTTTCGCACTGAGCTCTTCCCATACTGCTACATACACCGTCATGATGCACCCAGAGAGTGCGAGCGTTGCCGTCACTCCGCACTCGCTGTCGTTGCTCCACACACGCCGTAAGTCAAGTTGAAATTTTGTTGTTCTCTTTCTCTCTCTTGCTCTCTTCCCTCTTCTCTCTGGGAAGTTCTCCACGCGTTCATTCCTCTCTTCCTCCATGAACAGCAGGTACTACGTATCCCTTCCCCCATCTTTTCCCCTTCGCCCACCTCTCACGCGTTCACACCTACAACCTATCACACACGCATGCACACACTGTTAGTGGGGACTCGCCCACAGCTGCGACACAGGGCTATTCCAGCACAGCGAGGCGCATTATCGACCTTGAATGACAGCAACGACATCTTAGCTCTCCGCACGGCCTGCGGCACGTTCGGAGTTGTGTGCCTCTCCGTGCTCGTTTTCTCCTTTCTCGGGTACATAGCGCTCGCCTTACCAAAGCTGTACGCGCGAAGAGGCGCACCACGGGTGGCTAAGACAGACATTGTGAACCAATCGCCCCACGCTTCTCACAATGTTCGCCACCTCGGCATCATAATGGATGGCAACAGGCGCTACGGCAGGCGCCACGGCACGGCAACTAGAGACCCAGACGTACCGGCGCTGCGACAAATACGCGAGGAGATGTGCAGCGTCCCAGAGTTCACTGTCACCGATAGTGCGATCAGGCAGTCGCGGTGGCTGTCGACCTGCTACAAGCGCTTTGTAGCAGCCATTCAGCATACCTCTCTTGACGGCCACCGCGTCGGTGGAGAGAAGCTGCTGGAGGTAATCAACTTCTGCATGGAGGCACGCATCAGTATCATGACGGTTTACGCCTTCTCTACGGACAACTGGAACCGGCCCGCCGCGGAGGTGGACGCGCTCATGTTGCTCTTTTTCTTCTTCTTCGACCGCATCCAGAAGGTGGCACTGGATCGGCACATCTTTGTGCGTTTTATCTCTACCGAGCCGTGCCGCCTTCCGCCTCGCGTGGTGGAGTTCATGAGGAGTGTGGAGGGTGAGACGCGAGCAGTGCAGCCCCGGCGACTTGTGCTGAACATTTGCGTGAGCTACAGCGGTCAGTCGGAGGTCGTCGCGGCGTGCAATCGCCTCCTCGCCCGCCGCCTCCGAGACAGCACCGATCCCGCCGCCGCCGCCATTGGAACAGAAGTGACGAAGGCCGACTTGGACCAGGAGATGCTGCGGAGCATCACGCAGGACGAGCACGAGGCGGAAGACGCGCAGATCTTCGGCGGCGACGTCTCTGTAGAGCCGGAGCTCATTCTTCGCACCAGTGGAGAGCAGCGCATGAGTAACTTCCTCCTCTACGAGTGCGCCTACTCCGAGTTTGTGTTCCTGAACAAGACGTGGCCGGAGGTGACACAGGAGGACATTCAACAGGCCCTCTCCGATTTCGCCTGCCGCGACAAGCGGAGGGGGCTCTGAGGACACCGGTGGATGCACCCGTAGTCCCCAAAACACTCAATACCAATGACACTACCCACTGTCTCTATTCACCCCATGCGAGCACTGCATGCGGCTATGCCTTGGTGAGGGCTGCAATTGAGTCCGCGTCAGTGCCGTTTACTCTTTTCGTTCGCTCATTTTTGCGCCTACGCTTCCCCTCGCTCAGGGCAGGACCGCTGGCTGCACCGCTGTTTGAAGGGGGGCGACACCCCCACCGCTCTGGCAGAGTCTTCTCGTTCTCTTCCTCATTCTTTGATGATGGACACTCACCCTACGTTCAACTCCGCCAAAGCTAGCAACAGAAGAACTGATATCCAGAGACAGAGTTTGAGACGGTGTGCAAGGGGCTGAGGTGGGAGAGGGACTAGTGTGTAACTTGCAGTCCTTTCGCGTTGCTCCCTGCCCCTATTCCTGATGCTTCGATCTCTCTTCCTCTGCCTGTCTGTCTATGTACAGATTCATCTCTGCACCGTGTATCTCTGTGCTTTCTTCCTCTCTTGTCTCGGAATACGCGTCTGTGCAGTGGTTCTTTTCTCCGCTTCTTAGTGCCCACAGGTTGGCTCTTTCGCCTTTTCCTAGGCGCATCAGTTATTCTGAGAACGAGAATCTGATGGCCAGCCCTGCGCGCAACGTGCCCCCCACCCACGTTTACCTCTTGGTTCTTGCACGCCCGCATCACGACGCTGACACTGTGGGGGAGACAACCGGGGATGAAAGGGGTCGTCGGGCGCAGTACTGCTGGTAATATCATTCTGTTTCGTGATCCTTCTCGCACGCACCCACCTCTGACATCGATGCCGACATACGGACGTGTGAGCTCAGCAACCGCCACGCTCGTCGTTTTGCAGTTGTCCCATTCGTCTCTGTTTTTTTTTCTCCTTTCTCCTTTGCGAATTAGGGAGGAAACGCCGTTGGCATTAGCTCCTCCCCCAATAGCGGCGTCCTCATGTTCGCTGCACATTGTCACTTCCTCCGCCTTCCTTCTCCAAGCGTAGAGGGGATGACCACGCAAACCCTAGTATAGTTATGCACCACACCAACTGGCATTGAGAGATGACACAAGATGGACAGCAGCCTTCACAGGGACGGGCGGAGGAGCAGGTGGAAGGACGACATGGAAATAAGCGTGTAGCCTTAGTATCGGAAAGTATGTCTCACTGCCCGCAGAGAGTACTATGAGTTCTCTCTCGGGAGTCTACTGCCTTGTCTTCTTACTCACTCCCGCAACCGTCTTCCTGTGTCAAAACATGTGCGCCGTTTCTGTATATGCATGCAGTGCAGGCGTTTACACTTTCTTCCTCTCTATGCGCTTACACCTCTGCGCCACAATTCCCTCCTACATACGGCAGCCACCCTATTCACACCCTGTGCCGCTCCCTCTGCTCTCGCTCCCTCCTACCACCACGTCTCTCTACACACATTACACACCTCACTGAACAGAGAACATTTACGCACCCATCAATCAATGTACATGCACTACTTGGTGAAACACTGTAACGCACCCACCCACCCACCCACCCACAGGCACACACAAAGACACATAAAGGTTCATACAAGCTGAGACCGCGACATGAGCTTTCAAGCCGTACCGAGCAGTGGGGGCCTGAGCGACGCAGGGGGTCCGGCGCGCGCCGCCTTCACCCCAACCTCCATTGTGGATATCGAGCCCAACGATGTGACGCGAAGCGAGATGGTGCAGATTATCGTGACGTGGCTCATCGAGGCGGGCTTTACGTCCTCAGCACAAATACTGCGGGAGGAGGCCACGAGCCAGTTCCGAGGTGAGCACTACCTGCGCAAGACGCTGCGGAGCCTGAGCCGCGCTGTAGAGGAGAGCAGCTGGGATAGTGCCCAGAGGAGCCTCAAGAAGCTCCAAACAAAGGCGGCCACAAAGAGTGGTCTGAAACTGGAGGGGACGTCGCCGGCAGCCTTGCTGGTGCGCTCCCTTCCGTTCTTGCTAGCACAGCAGCAGTACATGGAGCTGGTCGAAAAGGACAATGATCAGCGCACCTTCGCCTTCTTCATGCGCAGCATTAAGCCATTCGAACGTTCCATCAGTCGCGAGCACTTCCAGAAGCTCACATATCTGCTGACATGCAAGACCGTGGCGGAGAGCAGCAACGTTTACCCAGAGTACCGCGGCTGGACCGCCGAGCTTGGACGTGCACAGCTTCTGCAGCACATCCGCACGCAGGTGGGAAGCGTCGATTACTCGAACTATTGCCGACATGGAAACGTGTGCATACCGCCGCCGGTGGAGCTGACGCGGCCGCTGCACACCATCTTCCAGCAGTCCTTCTCCTACGAACTCCTGTCCCATCAACACCCGGATCTTGTGCGGCGCCTTCCGCGCACCACCATTACCTCCCTCTCTGCCCCCCTTGAGTCGCAGCTGCCGGCCACGGAGCCCTTTATCTCCATCGACACTAGCGCTCTCGTTCGGAGCACCTTTCCTGCTCTGGCGCCTGGCGATGTGAGGCAATGTGTGAAGCTGACCGCGTGTCAGCCTTTTCTCAGCCACGGCGCTGTCGTGGCAGCGACGGACACTGGTGCCGTGCTTTGGATCCCAACTGGACCTCTGTGCAACAGCGACGCTTCTGCGCCCTCGTTTGAGTCTCACGCGGCAGATAAGGCCCAGCTGCTGTATCACCACAAGCGCCCTATACGAGACTTGAGGCGCAACGGCACAAAGCTGCTGTGCTGGGGCAGCTGTCAGACCCTCGTGCTGAACGTCCAGCCTCTCCTTGACGGCGGCGCCGCAGCGCTTGCAAGTGACTGCGTCACCTGTGTCTTTACACACGCCGCTGACGTGTACGCCGGCTGCTTCTTTCCATGCGGGACCCTCGCCGTGACCGGGCTGTCCGAGGGCACCGTCTGTGTCTGGGATCTCAACACCAGCACAAAGCTGTATGAGCACCTCTTCAGCAACCACGGCGTCGTCTCCCTTGTGCTCAACCGCACAGGCACCAGCTACTTCGCCGCGTCCAAGGACGGCACCATTCGAGTCGTTGACGTCTCCACTGGCGTCCTGACAGCGTCGCTTGTGTCGCCCATTGCGATGGAGATTTGCTCGTTGGCGGTGTCGCCCTCCTCGACCTTTCTCTTGGCATCCTACCGCGGAGGGCTGATGCGCATGTGGGACATTCTGACAGGTGAGCTGCTTCCCTATCGTTTCACCGGTACCGAGGACAATACCAAGGCGCGCTCCCCCACGTCTTTCGGCAACACTGACGCAGAGCTCTTCAGCGGTGGCGAAGACGGGTGCCTCTACTTTTGGAATCTTCGCTTGCGCGACCGCGCATCGAAGCCGGTCATCCCCGCGCGCGCAGCTGAGGCGCCCCGTAGCGGCAACCTCTACCTCTCTCAGGCGGGCATCAACGGCAACCTCGTCCGCTACGCTGCGCAGCTGCCGTTGCATCGTTTGCCCATCACAGATGTCAAAGTGGAGGGGCCGTATGAGGTTAGTTGTGGGGAGGATGGCATCATCGTGTTGTGCGCGACGTGCGCCAGCACGCACGCTTAGCTCCCCGGCTAGCACCCAGCGAGCGTTATGGGTGGAATACTGGTGCGCGGCGTTCAGCCGTCTGAGAGTGCAAAGTGGGTTGCAGTCCTTTGGTACGTGCCGCAGTGTGTGCTCTTGCCTTCGTTGGCGCACTGCTTTTTTCTCTCCCTTTCCCGCTTCTGTCGCATTCCTAACTGCCTCGATGTTGTGTGTTCAGAAAGACATCGAGGAGTGATGCAAGTGCGGCCTCTTCATTACGGCCACCCTGCGTATTCGATGTGTTGCCTCCGCTTTTGTCGAGTGACAGTGCTGAACGAGACAGCAGCTCTTCTCCACGTTGTCGCAACATCTTGAGCCTTGTTTGTTTCTCCTCCCTCTGCTCTTCTATTGTTTCTCCGGATTTCTCACCGCGTGTGCATGTGACCGTTTGCTCTCGACGTGCTACAGCTCTATGACTTCCGCCTATTCAACCGCGAGCAGCACCCGCACATCGAAGCTCCCCGCACCGTCCATTCCGGTAGTCTCCCTCAGCATGCTACAAGGGCACAGAGCAAGGTACTACAGCACTCGCAACAACACTGTGATGCACCAATGACCACTGCCTTCTGTGCCATTCAACAGGAAGGAAGCGGCAGCGGCAAGGCGGGGGCAACCTTGCCACTTGCAGAGGGTAACCCTGCTCTCAGTGGCCCACATGTAGACGCAGCTCATCGCGTGATGGATTCCGAGTTTGGCATCTGCATTCGCAAAACTGGTTTCGGCCACTCTCACCAAGTGAGGAATTAGCGCTCTCGAAGGTGTGCCTCCCTTAGTCGCCAGACTATCTTGCTGATGGCGTAGCGAGCTCCACCAGCAGCGTCAAGAACAAGTCACCATAGCCAACGTTAGTCGACCGTAACACTACAGAGTAGTCAACACTTCCTGCTTTGCCCACTTCCGTTCTCAATGACTTTTTCTCTCTCCATAACGGCCCCACTGGTCGTGTGCGGTGCCTCCCATCCTTGCAACGCGCTGGAGCCTGGCTCAAGAGGCTTCGGGCCACTAGAGGTCTGGACGCCTTCTGGCGCATCAAAACGTCGTCATCTCCAGCATCGGGTGGCGCCACTGCTGAAGCCAAGCTGTTCACGGATCACTGCGACACTCCATACACTCTCATAAATGAGGATCAAAGATGCCGCGCATTCCTCCGTGTTTGCAGTTGTCTGCGCCTCGCCTCGCCTGCGCCATCGAAGTGTAGTTCCCGTTTCCACACCCCCCATTAGCCGCTGTCCAATGCACAGGTGAAGCATAAGCTCCTTTGCACCGTCCTCGTTTCTTCTTGCGCAACCTTTAACTTGACGTGCCCACTTTCAATGGCGCCAAACATGAGAGGGGTCACAACATTCTCGACGCGCACCATCAGTTTCGATAGGCTCATTCCGTACAGCCACCACGAGAGGCTGGTACTGAGTGCATACGTGGACATGGCATCTTGTCGGCGCTTGTCAAAATGTTTAACACCAGGGGACTGGACGTGATGCACACAGCCCTCGGTGGACCCCTTGCACTGCGCCGCTGCCTTCTACAGCAGATTTTGAATCCAAGCAACCGCAAAATATTGAGTAGCACCCCTACACTGTCGGCGCTGAAGGCTCACAAAAGCATTGATCTCTCCGCCACAAGCGTAAACAGCATCGATGTTCTCGACGCCGTCACTACCCGGGAGTACGTGGCGCTACATGGCTGCAAAAGGCATCACCCCACGGTCTTGTGAGTTGTGACCTGCCACAGCATGTGCTCTGCATCAACACTTCAGAAATGAACATAACGAGGTTCCCATAAAAGGTCCGTATTCGCAAACACTGGAGTACTTCAGGTTGAATGAATGCCGTCTCAAGAACGTCCCCATTCTCGCTACGTGGCCCCAGCGCAAGGTGCATCTCGCAAAGGCGTCATTCTCGTCTACACCGCTCACCACCTACAGACCGTCGCTCGCAGGGACTTGCGTGACGCAGCTGCATGCTGCAGACTACTGCACTACTGCGCTGCTCGGCAAACACCAATAAAGTGTGTTCGTGGTGTTTCCGTAGTTAAAGCTACGAAATTTATTTCCACGAGTTCATGCCGCCGCGATACACGCCGCGGGTTAGGGTTAGGGTTA